>NW_009603012.1:149465-164661 GCF_000690535.1 Cariama cristata | reverse complement strand
TAATAATATATTTATTATTATATTTCTGACCAGCCAAATATGAGCTGTTTCTTTTTGTTTTAAAATGTCGTATTTCTTCTTGAGAAAGAGCAACATGGTACCAGTGAGCACAAGGGGAAATTACAGGGATCATATTTGGTGGATGTGGCCCAGGTGTTCATCACACAAAAACATTTGATGAACCTGAGTACTCCTTGAGTGCTAAAGTTTATGTCCTCAATGAAACCCAGAGTAGGGTATAAAAAAAAGCTCCTTTCCACCACCTTCTGCTTCCAGAAGGATTTTTGTTTTGCTGCACAGAGACGGGCCATGGAGGCAAGTTGCCCTTTCCAGCTTTCAGAGTAGCTGTTCTCTTACTGCTAGACCTTCGCCTGGCTGCTCTCCGCTCTGCTCTCCCTTCCCTCTGTCTTGCTTCTCTCCGTTCGTGTTTGTTCCTCTACAGTTTCTCAGCCATCGCTAGAAAGGGTGCAACAGTGGGATACAGCTACAATAACAAATCACTTGTGGAGTCTGAGGTTTGGATCTGAACTTGGATCGCTCAGTTTTTTCTTTGAGGAAAGTACGCGGCTGAGAATTGGCATATAGCAGATTTTTTGAGAAGTAAAGCGTTTCATGTGGAACAAATGGAAAATTTAAAAATAATTGTTAAAACATTGGAAAAAAGATTCACTTTGAGTCAAAGTATTTTATTAGAGAAAATCAAACCATCTTACTTGGTTTTGACTGTTTTAAGTTTTCAATTGTATTCGGCAGCAAGTTGAAATGAAAGGTCATTTCAAATGAAATAATTAGTCTTTCCCTGAAGCTATCTAAAGAGGATTCAGAATGGTATGAAGCTTTTGTTTTTACATAAACAATTCATTAAGATCAACATGAACCTGCAAAAAATTGTGTCATCAATCAACATGTGTTTTTGCTTAAAAAAAAAAAAAGCCTGTTCAAACTGAGAGATCTGGCTTGATTATTTTGCACCAGCACAGATTTATGGGTGACCGTAAATCAGCTTCCCCCTCCCAAGTTGTAAAGTAGCGATAATACTGCTCTTGTTCAAATTTTTTATTTAGATAGCAAACCTCATATAGGAGAGGGCTGTTGTGAGCAACTCATTATATATGAAAGGCCACGCTGAAGTCTGCTTGGGCGTATATCTGACGTGGATAATGTAAGAAAGTAATGCAGTTAGTTCCCTTTGGAGATGGCAACTGTCTGACATAATCCAAAAGAGGGCTTTTGTAGATTTTCAGCTTTATTTAATGAAAACAGTGCAAATGGTGAGAAATGTGGTCTCTTTTTGATTCGTTGCCTGGGCAGCCTTCTGCTGGGAATTAATTAATAACTTTTGTAGGTTATTTTTGTAGGTCTTAAGTAGCAGGATATTATCTAGTCTGTCTCGGGGCTTCACCTCCTCGGAGTGGTAGCCAGGATGTCTGAGAGGGTTTTGAGGGCTTTTTTCCCCCTTGCAGCCCATCTGTTCCCTTGATGAGCTGTCCTGGGAGTGGGTTAGTCTTTGAAGTTGGTCTGGAGTCCTGTCTAGACTCCCCAAAAATTCCCTCCTCCCCAGCTTTGCTTTTGTAGATTTTCAAAACTTTTGTCTGTGAAAAAAATCTTTTCTCATGCCAGTACCAGCTAAACTTGTCTGCAAGCTGTGTGATTACATCAGAGATGTACTGGACTCGTTTTGGGTGACAAAAGGTTTAGAAATTCATGTGGTGGCCCCTAAACTGCTTTTTCCCCTCCTCGTTTCATATACCCACCCTGAATGACTTTCTTTGCAGGCAGAAATTAAATCCTTCTATCTGTACGGAGGCAATCTGTTATATTTGGACTGCATATCCAAGTTAGTAATATGTCAAAGAAACTCCAAATTTTAATCTATATAGTTTTGCTTATTTTTGTTTTGGATAATGCTCATGGTTAATCTAATGCACAGATGCTGTGGGAAGATAAGCTTTATTGCTTTAAAAATGTACACTGTATTATTTCTCAGTCATTGCTCGTTTCTTTAATGTTTGTTCAGATAGCCAAAGAGATTTTTTTATTTGGTTGATTGGGGCTTTTTTTGTTGTTGTTGTGTGGTTGTGTTTTTTTTGTTTTTTTGTTTTTTTTTTTAATAATAATGAACTGGAAAATTCAGAGACAAGTGTAGTATTTTCTTTTATAGATGACTACTGTTGATTTTCCTTTTAATGTTTTTTAGCTTTTATGTGCAACCATTATTTCCTTGAGGTTAATGTTTCTAGTGTTTATTCTAGATTTATGTTTAATCTTAGTTTCAAAGAATCCTAAAAAATATGAATACATTTCTTTCAACCAAGTTTTCATTCCTAGGAAACACTGTACTTATAGGAGCTGATCTATAAAATAACACTCATTGTTACAAATGCCTATCTTCTTCTAAAAGAGACTTTGTTAACAAGCTGTGCAGGTTTTGCCCGCTTAAAGAAATGTAGGAACCATGGGGAATTGTGGTATAGCTTTTTATCAGACTGATACAGCTATTCCCAGAAGCTCTTTTTGACTCCTAGGATGTGCAGAAATCATGGTAAATTTTTGAAGTTAATTCTGGTTTATATCTTTAAAAAAAAAAAAAAAACTGAACTTTTCCTGACCCTGCACATGGACCGTACTCGAAGCTGGCACAAATTTCATCTCATACATCTCATGAGAGTAGAATGTCTTTACTTTTTTTCCCTTCCCCTTCTTCTCCCCAGCCAAAACTTGTCACGGGTCCAAGGACAATGTTACTTGAGTCGAACGTATGCAGCACGTTAGAGGACAGAGGATCCTGGAAGCCAAAAGCAGGCACAAGACCACTAGTAGATCAGTTTGAGTTACGGTTTCATGTGCAAAGGTCTGAAAGTCAGCAAAGGAATTGATTCTCATCTCTACTAACAAAGGAGGATCAATGATTGTGTGGTCACCTCTATGCCTAAATATTTGGAGAGTAAAAAGTACTTAGTGGGGTGTCCTGTGGTGGAAACCTGATGGATACTTCCATCTGTCCAAAACTGAAGGAGTGAGACGGGAGCTCACACCCACAGCGTGAAATGGGGAACTTCTCGGGAGAGTTTCGTACCTGACCTATCTTCCCTTCCTGGGAATGTAATACTGCCTGGGAATAAAACCTTACTTCAGCTTTTTCAAAATTTCTCTTTCAATTAAACTAATTTTATTTTCCCCAGCTGACTTCTTACCTTTTCTCCAGCTTCTCCTTCGTGCAGGTTTCCCAGGTGGCAAAAGCTGACTCTCCATTGAATCTCTGAGGTCAGAATAAAAATAAGGTGACTTTTTATTTTGGTAGATGAATCAGTAATTGGAGAATTATGCAGATGTATCTAAACCTTGCCAATGAAAAGCATTTGAAGTTTGTTAACTTTAGAAAGGCATTTTTCATCATGAACAATGGCATAGGTGGGGCCGACGTATCACATGCCAAGTGTGAAATAAGTTTTGCTCGAGGGAAAAATCTAATCGGTCGTCTAAATGTGGGGCTGCTCCCATTGCAGCTCAGGCAGGCTGTTTACCCACATAGATCGGATGAGAGACAGGGTGAACTCGGGGGAGTAAGTTTTTATAGCCAGATACGTCAGAGCAATTGTCACCCTGGATAGTATGTTGTTCCCATTTCTTCCTCCCCTTTTTCCAGGTACCTTTTTCTCTGACAAAACCCAGGGATGCTCTTTTCATATCTTTACGGGGGAAAGTACGTGGAGTTGTACTCTATAGCAAAAAACCAGTCCTGAGAGTCCTTGGTAGGCAGGCCAGCTGCGCTGCGGCTTACTCCTGTTTGAGAAACTCCTTTTAGAGCTGAAAGATGTATGGAAAAAGGGAGCCTGGCAAAACCGCAACAGAACAGTACAAGGGAAAAGAAAGTGTAGGATAAATCCCTCCACTTAAGGATAAATAATTCAAACTTTTTTTCTTTAACTAAATAGGACCATTTAAATGAGTGTATTTCCTTCTTGTAAATTTAAAAAATTTAAATTTATGAGAAAGATTGATTTATTTTAGATTATTTTTGTAAATAAGTCATATAGGATTGTAGTCTGGCTCCAAGTTTTTTAAAACCATCAATGTAGTACTAGGACATGTTCTTAGTTAAAACAACTGACTTATGTCTTGCTATTGGGTAAAATGGCAAGCTTGTTATATGTGTTGTATTTCTACTTGTCTGTTGTTTGCAAGTTAGAGGCAGGGAGTCATACTTTTTGGTGCATATATAGCATGTATTTTCTTTAGGACCATTTTCTGAATCCCTCTTAAAGAGGTGTCGGCGAGGTAAAATGAGGGGTCCAGCTTTAGCCTCGGCTTCCAGGGAAGTGAGATTCGGCCCCGTGTTTTAGTGCCGCCGTTGAGTTTGCTGTCTCAGCTTGCAGCACGCTGACTGTGAAAGGACGAGATCTTCCTGCGCAGGCTGCTGATGCAGGGAATCGTGGCTTGGTAACCTGCTCGCAGCGTTGTGCTGATCCAGTGTTACAGTAATTAAACACAAAGGGTTCGGGATAGCAAACACATGGACTGAAATCTTCCCTGGGTGTCAAATGCAATCTGTGTGACATCAATCGCTCTGGGCTGTTTCAGTCATGTGATGTCATAACGCCAATGACATGATATGCTGTGACAGCCAACCTGATTGAGGCTAGGGAAGGAGATTTGGAGGGGGTGGTAGATGGATCACTTTCCCCTCCCCCAGATGAACTGCACACGGAAAAGTTTTGGCCAGCTATTTCTGTTGAAAGCTGTGTGGGATCTTAGCCCTGGAGCTCTCTGGAAGCTGATGTTCTAATACATTGCCAGAGCAACGTTGCTCACCAAAATGTATTTTTAGATGGAAATATGTCCAAAAAAGCGATACTTCTGGAAGAGTTATGTGGGATGGGGATAACACTTTTTCACACGAACAAGTATCAAAAATCTGTTGTTTTGAGCAGTGCCTTTGCCGAGGAACTTGCCATTTTGTGCAGCGGCTGAGACCCAACAAACGGAAATCTTGACTGCTGCTTCGTGAAAGTGTTAGAGGATTCAGAACAAATGACAGCAAAAGTGTCGTGTTGCTCGTGGACCTGACTTGTTGCTGCTACCTGTGTAAGCATAATAAAATGATACGTAGAACTTAGAAATCATAGAAAAATGTAGGTGGAAAGGAGTTGCTGGAGGTCAGCTCATCTAACCTTCTGTCAAGGCTGGGCTAACTTCAAAGTGGTCTCAAGTTGCCCAGGACTTGGGTAAAAAATGGTGTAAAAAATATGCAAAGGTGGAGGGGCTCCAGCCTCTCTGCCCCTGTTCAGTGCTCAGCCATTCTCATCAGGGATTTTATTTCCAACTGTAATGTCTCTTTTTGCAACTTGTGTCCTTTTTCTGTGCACTTCCAAGAGAAGCCTGGCTCTGTCTCCTCTGCTCTGCGGTCTCTCCTCCGGGGGACACAGGCTCACATCCCTAGGACTGCCCTGCTACATCCTGTAACTCCAATCTCTGAGCATCTCAGCTGCTAAACTCTCTCTAGTTTGTTGTTCTCTCTCCTACGAAGGGTGTGAGGGGAGGCAAAACTCCGCTCCAGATGTGGCCTGGCAGGTCCCAAGTCGAGGGGAAGGATTGCTTCCCGTGACCAGCTGGCTAAGGTGCTGCTAATGGCAGTCCCATAGGTGAGTGGCCTGCAAGGATGTGCTGCTGCCATGTGTTCAGCTCGTCGTCCACCGGGGCTGGGTGAGAAAAAAATGATCAGCCTGTTTAGCAGGCGAGGAAAAATGGCCTTATGGTTTAGGTGCTGGACTACAACTACAAGGATGTCATTAGCATTCCTCATGCGAACACATATGCTGTGTGACCTGGGTAAAATTCGTGATTTTTTTCCTGTGCGCTTCTCATGCGTCTGCAAACCTGATGATAACACTTCATTCCTTTCTTTGTACCGTCCATTAAGGTACAAGCCTGTAAGGTTGGGAAGTCTCTCTTAATACGTTTAGACAGTAGCCAGGGCTTCATCGGGGATCCTCAGGTATGACTCTGATCGGAAATGACAGCAAGAAAGAGACCACGAGACAAAAAGCTGTGCAGATATTTCTGAGATGATCTGAAAGTACCCTGAGTTGTTAGGAAGGTAAAAAAGTCAAATGCCTTAACTGCATGGCTTCTAATTGAACCAAGGTGGTCCAGCTACGTACATCTAAATTTTTTTTTTTTTTTTTTTTTTTGGTTAGTATGGCAGATCTGTGAAGTTTCATCTCTGCAGTGATTATTAGAGGTGTTAATCGTTCTTAGTTCCCCTTTCGGTTTTGTAAGGAAAATGCATTGGAAGCTAGTGTTTAGGCAGGGGAAGGAAAAGATGCAGTCAGCTTCAGGTTATTACGGATACAATAGTATGGAACTGGTTTTGCTTTATATAGGGAACTGCTAATTGGATGTTAGAGGCTGCTAACTTTATAGTCTTGTAAAACTGCAATGACTGAAGCTGACACTTCTATGAAGTCTCTAGGGAGAAAAGAAAGTTTTCATGTCGCTCTAAGGAAAAGGTTAAGAAACAAACTGAAAGAACAGTTGTTTTGGTGTTTGTGCTTCAGTAAGTCTCAGTTCTGTAATTTTAATTTCAGGCATCCTCATGGTGTTTGCAAAATAGCTGTAAGTGCTCATACTGAAAATAGTGGAGCGAATTTTAAAATGGCATCGATTTAATTTGCACATGGCCAGACCCAAATCTGGGTTCCCATTCCCTCCGTTGTTTTCAGGGAACCAGCAAGTTGAAATAACTTTCCTGCAAGCTTGTACCAGCAGCATACAGGCAGCTGCACAATCCAGTGTGTGTATCTTTTGCACAAAAATGAATTAACTGCTCGCATCTACAAAACACAGCGTGTACTGGATCTTAGGAGTAAACCAAAAATATTTACTGTAGATGTTTTCCAGAAGAAGCTAGCTCTATATGTGTCTGCCTGTAGCACCCATTTTGCTCATTAGTTGAATCCCAGCGAACCATCGTTCCCAGGAGAGAGGGCACAGTGGAAGTTCTGCTTGGAAATGCTGTTCTCCATCCTGCCTGGGTCCAGCTAACAACATAAAATACAATGTCAATATTTTCTGCCCACAGAGGTGAAAAGAGCCTGTTGTTTTAAATACAGGCCACTCATAGTTTGTACCTTTTTTCTTGCATAAATAACAGGAATGACAGTGAAAAAGGGTCTTTAGGATTTTTAGAAATCAAATCCCTCTGAGAGAAAAATGCATCATTTCCTTAACTTTTAAGATGTGTTAAGAGTATATAAATCTGTGTATTGGGCCTTGAGGGACTGCACTCCTGAACTTACGCAGGTGCACACGGTAGTAAAAGCAATAAAACACGCTAAGTGGTTGGTACGCTTTTGTTTCACTCGGATCAATCACTGTGTTTTCATGTATGGAAACTGCCATGCCAAAGATGACCTAGCACCTTTTAAACGATATAATAAAGTGCAGTGTTTCTGAAGGCTGCATGCAAAAAACTCAACAGCGTGAGGTTAGAAAGAAACCATATCTAGGTGCCTGATTTAACCTTCAGGTTTTTCTGAGATAGACCCTAAAGGTGTCAGTTTTATAAATAGAGTATTTTTGTTAGAGGTATTGAGTACTTCCCTCCCGCTCTGCTTACTGGGGCACTGTGAAAGGGTCACGGTCAACTGTGGTTTTAAATGGAGCGGCTGATCCTTTGCAGCGGCACATGGCGATTTACGGTCTTGAAGTGGCATGGTCAAGTGTCTTAAGCTCAGAACGAACGAGAACGCTGTTAGAAAACGGGTGTGAGGTGACGAGTGTTCTCCAGATGACAAATATCTTTGTGTTCCTTTACATCAGTCCCTTTGTATTTGAGAAATTAGAAACAACTAAATGATGCTTTGTGTGGTGGAAAAACGGTTTTGTACGTTTTGGGGGGACCTCCCCCCCCCCAACCCATGTGCGCTTCTGGACAGTGCAAATCCTTGATTCTGGTTCAGATATAAACCCCTCACTATATAGCTAGGGAGAAATGAAGTCATCGGCAGAAGCATAACTACAAATACCACTCCGGATTTATCCTGATGAAAAGGAAGGGTCGTTCCAGCACCTCACATCTGTCTGGCACGAGAAGGCTGGCCAGCTGTGCGTGTAAGAGCTGGCAGCGTGGCCGCCCCGCTTGACCAGGCTGAGCACGAGGGAGGAGGATAATGACCAAGCTGATGCTGACACCCTTGTTCCTAGCAAAATTCCCTCTGGCAGGGGAGGAGGGATGAGGTTTCCTAGGCAAGTTGGAGGTGAAAGTGCGCTTTTTCCCCACTCCCCGCTATCTGGTTATCCAAGTTTTGCAAGGATTCAAATGAGACTGTGAATTAGGCTCTGCGTAATTTAGATTAACCGAGGCAATCTGCCTGCAGCAGAAGGTGGAGACAGTGCCTTGGCTAGCTCCAAAGGGGTCAAGCAGTCTTGGTCATGCAGAGTTCTCCGAGTCTCCTGAGCTCCGAAATACCTCTGTAGCTGAAGGAGATTTTCTTTCCATCAGTTATGTAGGCAACAATAATCTTCCCATCAGTTATGCAGCCTTCAGACCTCCTTCCCCATCCCTCAAAGCCTTACCGTGGTCCTCCTGCTTCTGAAGTGCCACTCCCTGGATACGTGCCAGATGTCTTGGAAGAAGTAGGGGTAAAACGCAGTAAATTATGCCGATATTATTCTTAGTCATTGAAGGAAATGAGTGATTAAGTGTACATGGGACTCATGAGTGTCCAACATGTTATCAGTGCTGGTATTTAAACTATGTACAGCGTATCAGAGAGAAGTAAAGTATTTCCTTATATCTGTGTCTGCCTTTTTTCTTGACTTTGATACAAAGATAAGGCCTGTGCTATAATGAATCACTATTGTGGGAGATAGTAAGATTGATTAGGCCTATTACTGAGTGAATAGGTCAGATACTTGCAGTACAAAGCTAAACTTCAACTTTGATAGCTCTCAGGCTATGCTTTTATGGTTTTCCCCCCCCCAAAAAATAGCTTTTATATCTACAAAGTGATGTTTAACTCCTTAAGAAAAGTCTATTTGCAAAATCAAGATGGACAAAATAAAACAGTGTGCTGATGGTTTACCTACAAATTTTCATATCTTTTATAATTTTGAATGACATTTAGTCTACTTTTGAGTGTCAGCTAAATTACCAAGGTGATGAGCAGCTTACATAGATCTCCTTTTAATTGTGAAATGGAATATTTCCTCTATATTCTTAATTCAAACATTAAACAGAGACAATTATGTGTTTAAATAGCCTAAAGATGTCTGCAGTGTATTTTAAATGTTGTTTCTTAATGGACTGCTCCCTTTTGAAAGCGTTAGGGCTGAACTGTGGCAAGCTGCTCTGCAAATGCTGAGGGGACAGCCGGGCCTGAGTCGCCTTCTGCAGAGGAGCTCTTTATCCTCCGAGGGTGAGATCTTGCAGGAGTTAACCCCGACACACAAAGTTAGACCCCCAGTAGGATGCACGCCCACGTAATTATGACACCTGTGATCTTTGCATTACTGAAAAGAACTACATCAATGGTGGCATCTTCATCAGCAGCGGCACAGAGCTGTGGATTTCCATGCCCTCTTCTGAACTCACACTGGTTGCTGGCAGGGAGTGGTAAGAAGGAGAAATCAGTAGCTTTTTGTGGGTGTTGGCAAAAGGCATTTGTGTCTTTCCTTTCTGAACATCCCA
Source organism: Cariama cristata (assembly GCF_000690535.1). Lineage (NCBI taxonomy): Eukaryota > Metazoa > Chordata > Aves > Cariamiformes > Cariamidae > Cariama > Cariama cristata. The sequence continues at coordinate 154,970 of NW_009603012.1, read as the reverse complement.
GGCCGTCTCAGCTTACTTAAGCTCTATGGTCTCTGGAGCTCCTACAGGAAATGCTGCATCCGACTACCAGGGCAGTATGGTGTCTTTATCAATACAGGATAATTATTTGTGTGTGTAATAGGACAGTTAACCAGTTTTCAGTATGTCCCTGTGCAGGAGTGTTTAACTGACACCTACCTTGAAAATATTTTCTTACTTGTCTTGCAGCAGCAGAAGTTTTACAGGGGAGAGTCGGAGGACTCCAGCCTCTGGGCACTGCATTAGCATTGCCACCACTACATTCCCACCCTCCTCTTCCCTCCGTTTCAGACTGAGGCTGTATCCATTGGTTTTTAAAATCCTTACATATGGATCCTTTAAAAATTAAACTACGAGGACCTGTTTAAAGATGGGAAAATTGCCCTTACAGGATAATCCTGCAAGTCTTGGGCAGTAAAGTGACTAGACAATTAGGGAGCTCTGTTAAGGAATTAATGTGTTTGATGGAGGTGAGACTTCCTGAGCATTCCCAGAGGACTTCTCTCAATAGACGTGTGTCGTCTTCAATTTCGTGTGAGCTGTTTATGGTGTAGCCTGGTGGCTTACGAAGTGATTCTTAGCTGACTCGAAGGTTTGTGTCACACCCCAACTGAATTCACGGTTCCAAATGTAGGTTTGAAGACTGGAGGAGATTTCATAAGTTCTTGACCAGTGCATCCTTGAAAGACAGTGGAAACCCACTTTCAGCACTGTCCAGATGATATCTTTGGGCTTGCTTTTACAGGTTTTCCAGTACTGCATCAGAGCATATTGAACTGGTGTTTGGTTCCTCAGGACGTACCCTGTGGTGCCAGCATGTCTTGCGGGAATAGCTGTCTCTGGTGCAGCTGCTGTGGCTAGATCTCAGAGTACAGTTCTTCTGAAACATTAAAAGCGCTGTCAGAATTGACAAGAACCTTTGCTTTGATTTTTAAATGGATAATTCTTAGCAAATGAATGGCAACATCTCTCATCAGCAAACTGTATTTCTGGTACTCTGTGAGACCATGAGCTGAACTTGGGAACCATATTGCCATTGCATCTGTCCAGGTAAAAGTTTGATGATGAGGATACAAGAAAGTCTACTGGAAGGTAGCAAGTAGTCTGCGAGCTAACGAGGTTTGGAATCTACAGCTTTAAATATACGTATTCAGTGATAGGAAGTGTCTTCTGTGGACCAGCATGGCTGGTAAAGTCATTTTCCTCATTACCGGTGAGAATAATTTACTGCTGTGCTGCTTATTATGATATTGTGGAATATGAGGGAGTGTCCTCTACTGTCCCTAAAAAGTAACAGGTGATTTCAGAGCATTTCTGTATAAAATGGAGTTGAGTTTACATGACATAGATGGTGATAATTACAGTACTTTGAAGCAGTTACATTTTTGCTAACTCTTAACGGTAGAGTTCCCTTTGTAATACCTGTTTTGGCAGTTCTGGGAATGCCTTCATGGCTTGCTTTGGCATTCTTTGGTCTTTTGTGGTTTTGCTTGCTTTCCATCTCATGTGCCTCTATTTCTCAAAGATGCGTAGTTGTTTATCTTGATCATCGGGGAACATGAAATCTGTTGACATATAAATAAAGGAAGCTATTATTTGTAGAGCTTTTGTGGTCGGTGATCTACAAATTATTATGAAGTTGTGATGTTTGCTATTGTATTGCAATGCTGCATTCCTTGCTACTTTTGTAAACTAGATTTATGCAATTTTAATGTGTCTTATATATAAAAGCAGTAGTGAATAGTAATCAAATGATGCAAATAAGAAAATCTCACAGCTGATCAGATCCCTGACCCAGTGCTATTGGAGCTGCCCTCCCAAAAGCTGCGTTGTCTGTGAATACTCAGGTCCTTCTGCCGTGCAGCAGACGCTGGTGGAGTGGAAGTGGCTTGGATTGCTGCCTCCGGCTCCTGAGCCCCAACTCGCCAGGACCCTTCTGGCGTGGGGTTTGCAGCCGCCGAGAGGCTGTGGCTCTTCCTGGCTTCTGTGGGGAGATGCTTGGAAGAGGGAAATCGCTCTGACAGAATGTATGAATAGTTGCTTTTTGGTGTCCTACAACAATCTTTGAAAACATGGAAACAGATGGAAAGGGATGAGAAACATTGGAGTCGCCGTTGAGATGAGGCATGACTTCTAGCCGTTTTAGAGTAAGAACCTAACTGCTGAATTGCACTGCTGAAGCCAAGTTGGGCAACCAGCTTCTCAGTTTTTCCCTTTCATCCATTATCTTTACCTCAGGGAGATTACTCATGTAGGTAAATGTTACTGATGTGAATCAAGTTTGTAGGACCAGGTCCACAGACCTCATGTTTGTATTGCAGTGTCATTTAATGGAGCAGCATTAAGTATAACGTTGTTGCAACATGTTAAATTGCTTTAAATGTAATCAACCTTCACATCATGCTTTGGGTTGATCATTGCCATATTTGTAAAAGCAAGGCCGAAGACATTTTCTTGGCATGTTCCAAACTACGTTATACAACCCGTAATGCAATCCCAGATTGGAAGAGCTTTAGTACTTAGGGAAACGATTCCGGGCCTGGGAGCCTCAGCATGGAGATGCTGTCACGCATGAGACTGAAATCGGTAATGATGTAAAGACTTTTAAAACAATCTCATGCAGTAATTTAACTTTGTTGAACTAGATTTAGACAACTTTACTGCTAAGATCTTTTAGATTACATTCTAATTATTTCAAATGCCCTGTGTGACACAACGGAGATAACACGAAGTCTTTGTAGTTTACTTTTGCTGTTAACCTCTGCATTTAAAGAGAGCTCATGAGTATACATTTGTTTTCCTTGACACTTGGCATAGCCAAAAATGCACAGTCTTGATAAAGACTGAGGTGGCTGTTAGCTTGAGAGGTTTCCATATTTGTTTTTCATACATCCCTAGCAGATTCTGCAAAGGGAGAACTCCAGCTGGCTTGCGAAGTTCAAGCTGTAAAAGAAAAACTCTGAAGTGAATACGAAAGATGACTGTACTTATCCTGTAAACCTCAAATCTCATTTGTCAGCTTGGACATTTAAACACAGTAATAAAATTGAACTGTGAGCAAGAGAGTTCTAGGTAAAATTCTAGCTTTCTTCAGATTTTATTATAAGAAATATTTCAAAAATGCCACTCCACTGAGCTGAACAGAAACTTTTCAAATCTCTACATTATTGAGTACCACCGATTTGTATTTGTAAAATTTTATGTAGATCTAAACCATGAATTCAGTCATTCTGTGAGTAGCTTCTGAAATACCATTGTTCCCAACCATGTCATTATTCTGTAGGTAACTATCAAGTTTCAAAGTTATGAAATGTTATTCAGCCCTCCTCTTACCTCCCCCTTGAAATTCTCTCAGCAAGCATGTGCCACTCCGCGGCCCGGCTTGATTAGACTCTGTTGAGAAATCTGTACCTGAATGATCTTTTTGTATTCTTGTCCACTGTGATGCCGTATTTGAGAAACTAGGAACGAAGGCTGATATTGCCCCAGCGGGTTGTTGTTAACTGTCTGAATTCCTAGGTTATAATAACATGAGTTCAGCATACCCTTTTGTGTTTACTTCTCCATGAAACATTGCAATGGAGTCTCTTCTCTGCCAGGGTGAGAGGGCAGTTCTGTAGGAAAATTTATTCTGGCTGCTTGAACGTCAGCCACTTGGGCAGGAGAGTTTTGGATTCCAACCAGTTTAATTTTATTTTTTTTCGCCCCTCCTGAAATACTTAGCAAAGGAACAGGGCGTTAAAATGCAGCCTGTTGGTAAGGTTTCAGGCTTTGATTTGGGAGTCATATTAGCAGGTAGGTGATGAGCACAGGGGTCTGTCACACAGGAGGGCACAAAAATTTCCAAACTAAAATTACAGAGGAGGGAAGGAAAAAGGAGATTATACTCTAGTCTTTCTAATGCCTTTAGAAATGCCTAAAGGTGATACATATAAACTGTATGTAAAATATCCTGAAACTGACTGCAGAAAACATCTTTTCCTCTTTTTCCTTAAAATCACTTAAGAGACTTCATAAAATTATCTGGAAGCCCTGAGAAACCAGTCTGAATGGAGAAAGTAAAAAACCAAAATCAACACCTATCACTCAGCCTCAAGCAGATGCAGCTCGCCTAAACAGCAAGGACTCGGAGAGAGAAGGAATGTATTATCTCAAAGTACATTTGTAATTGTTACGATTCAGGCTTTGCTAATAGTTACCACACAATGTCGTTTCAGATGCCACGTTCTCCCCTCCAAGTTTAGAATGGCAAATAGCTTTGTGGGAAGCGCTGACTCCCTTGAAGTGGGCGATATTGGATAGTAACGGGAAAAGCCAAGAAAAAAGAGGAGCTGTTTTAACGTAGTCCAAGGGAATGATGGGTGAAACTGAGAAATGGAAAATACAGAGCAAGCGTCAGGAATGAAGTCCTTACTGCAGAATGTTTTAGCCTCGAGGATTAACTGTGAAAGTGGTGGGAACTCCGTTGCTTGGGTCAGCTGCAGTAACATGAAATAAGCTTTTCAGAGAGTGCAATAGGGAATAATAATTGCATAGGTAAGAGACAAGAGTAGATGGAAATGTTAATGTGATTTCCCAATGTAGAGGGGAAAGTTAGACCCTCAGAATGGTCTACTGAAGTCTCAACATGCTTTAACTTCATGCGTGTTGCCAGGTTAACTTAGCAATTGTTGATTAAACAAAATAAAAAGCATTCTTCTGGCCAGGCCTGACCGTGTCACAATTTTGGGGCTTTTTTATAAGCTGTTAAATGAGACGCTGACACCCTGTGTCTCATATCTACAGATAGGCTGATCTGAAAGCCTTGGAGACCCTGAGGGTTTGACCTACAGTGCTGATACTGTCAGTACAGCAAGCTCACGTCTCTTGCAAGCTTTTTGACAATTTTAAAGGACAGTCAGCCTAGCCCAAATGGTTCGTCTCTCTCTGTTTCTCTTTCTCTGTTTCTCTCTCATCCCCCCCCCCCCAAGATTCAAAAAGAAGGGAGAGCGCCAAGGAAAAATTTATTAGAGCACAGCATGCCCGTTTCTTTTTTAAGTTAAATAAAGTGTTGGATTTAGTTAAAATATGTTTTTGTTAAAAAGGAAAGGGATTTTAACCTCTTACTTTCCAACAGCGAAGAGGGAAGAATCTACACAATGCCTGTGCCAAAGATAGCCGATTTGTTGTTTTTAGGGTAAAAAACACACATTGTCATCTGAAGGTAGAGTGGCTTCAGCCTGAGAATCACCATTCAGAAGCAGATGAGCTCTTTAGCCAGCAAAAAACAATCATCAAAGACGTTGGGAGTCAAACTGTGGAGCATCTAAAGCCATGTGGTGTGTGGGGGCCAGAGAGCCTCCTGACCTGGAGATCAAAGGCTGATTGAACCCTTTCTCCATGCCCCTTTGGGAAATCAAAAGTCAGCACCTACACCGTGACTCCTCCAAAAACAACAGTAAGAAAGCATGACGCGTGCTCCATTCCTCCCCCATTTTTGGTAGAACA
>NW_009603012.1:141063-149450 GCF_000690535.1 Cariama cristata | reverse complement strand
AAAACCATCCATCACTAAATCTGCATCCAGTTGTTCTTCTGTTTGCTTTGATCAAGCATTTGATCGTTATATATGTCTTTATTATTTTCATGCAAAGATGACGCTGAGGGGCACATTTTCCATCATTCCTCTCCTTACTGTTAGACAGGGCAAGCATATAAGCATCAATTACATGTAAAAAGTCTATAAATAGCCGAACGGAAGAATTGTCGCATGAGGGTTTGTGGCTTGCTCCTGATCTGCACTGAAGCAGGCTGATGGACAACCTCAGAAGTAATGTGGTTTGGAGGAAGCAGAGGCAACCTCTGTGAAAACCAAAACGGCCCAGCCCCTGCTGTGTTCCCGCTCTCCGGGAAGCAGCCTGGTGCAGCAGCAGGCATTGCTGATAAGGACATCAGTGCTATCTGGCCTCCTTCAGAGGCAGCATCCCCCAGCTCTTGCTGGGTTTCAGCTGGAGCCGTGCAGCTGGTGGGAATCACCGGAGCACACCGCTCTTACCTTGCAGTTTCTGGCCAGATTTAACTGTTCCCTTCCCCCAGGAATTGTACAGCAAGAGCAATGTGAAACAGAGCCGCGTATGAGCACATGAACTGGGGAAGCCTGGTTTCCTGGGGATTTATGCCTTATGGCATTGACTGCAAGCTCAAATGGAAAGACCTTTTCACATCTGGAGCATTTAAAAAGCAGTCTTTGCCGTGTAGACTCTGTGGCGGTTGTAAGGGCTGAGCTCACAGTTCTGCCTCTCCTCCATCAGGACATGGAGGATTTCTTTCCTTTATCCACCCATTTATATTAACGCACAGGAATTTAATGATAAAGCCCTTATGTTCATAGGGGAATATACACCTGACTAACAGCCAGCCCAAAGGGGGTTAAATAGGACTCCCATGCTGCAGTATAGCAAAAATAAATTCTTTAGCCTGTTGCTTTGCCTAGCAACATTTTCTCCGTGTGTTTTCAACTGCCTCTTCTTCCTCTGCCGTATCCAATGCAAGCTGCTTCCCTTCGTCTTCAAAGTCCATCCCAGCCTGTTCTGTTCTCTGTCATATTTCCTCCGGCTGAGGAGGGGAGTGCCTGCTTTTTGCTGGCTCAGCCTTCATCAGCTACTCATTAAATTTTCAAACAAATGACTTTGTGTTTTCTCATACCTCTCCCCTCATGCATGGAAGGAGCTCCCCATCAGTATCTGCAAAGCCTTTTCATTATACTGCTTCAGAAATCCTTCCTTGAAGCTTTCCTTTGCTGAGACGCTGACAAAAAAAGCCTTGTTATCAGTGGGGCTGTGAAGGCGCTGAGCCTGCTGCTGGTCACACTGACCCTACTGTTTTCTTGAGTCTCCTGCTCTCTGGGTTGCAGAGGCTTTCTAATTCTTGCTGGCAGAGAATGCAATGAAAATTCAAGCTGTTTAACCCCATCCCCATTTTGATAAGGTATGGGAGGCAAGAGCAGCGATGGTAGAGGTAGATTGTGATGTCCTGAGATATTCATGGTGGGCAGGGAGAACAGGAAAGCGGCCACCTTGTCTGGATGTGTGTTACGGTGCACCTCGGGGACCCGTTAGTCTGAATAAATGGGGAATTTAAATTGGGTCATAAAGCAGTATTCAGTGTCTGGGATATTTCATGGAGAAATAACGCTATATGGATCCAATCCCAAAGTCTCAGTGTGGAACTTCTTAATTTTTTCAGTTTTGGTTGACTCAACAAGATATTTGAAGACTAAGCACTCATTTTTAAAATAATGTAAAAATATTCTTAAAAAACATTTTGAAAAATATCCAGGCCAGATCATTTGGGCAGGTAGTATGAACAGCCTGCAAGACAAGTTGCATTTCCTACAGACTTCTCAAAACCCAAATCAAACCGGCACTCGATGCGAAAGGGATGAATTGTTATCAATTGCTGCGACTTGTCGTTCTCGTTGACTTGCCTCTCTTTGCAGTGTAGCTGCAGTCCCTAAAATCCAGCAAGCTGGAGCAGTCGAAGGAAGCAGCTGCAGGAGAGTCTTCACAATCCAGGAAACAAGTTCAAATAGTCTAGATATTTATCAGTCAATGTCAGGATAAATTTATTTGCGAGTTTAACTTAAATTATGATAGAGCCACTCTATTCCTGTTGTTTCTCTTCCTGTACTGTGTGCTTTTTCTTTCCTGAAGGTATTAAATAGCTACATAAATCCTGGTAATCCTTCATTCATGGGATTTAAGGAAAAAATCCAGGAAGAAAGTTGTCAGGAGAATGGACAGTTGTGTAGCTATTTCCAGAGTATGTGCTGCCAAAAAGCTAATTGTTCAAGTGTTAGTATATAGCTTCTGCCACATTATGGAATTAGCTAAATAAGATGGTTTCTTATAACAACTTTTGCTAAAATGTTTGACCAGTTGATTCAGATCTCATAGCAAACTTTTTCAGGTGGAGAAATAAGCATCCTCCTTAGTTAAGGAGAAGTTTTTTTTCCTAAATGTGAATTACTGTCCTGCTGTTGTAGACAACCTGGAAACCTCTTTTAGAGTGGAAATGAATGGCCTCACTAATTTTAGTGATTCTTGGCTTTTAAAAAAATGACGATACCACTTTTCCCGGAAGTTTTGCACATTGCTTGGGTTAACGCTGGGACTCTTCTTTGGCTGGGCAATTACTGCATATCTGGGAAGCACTCAGAATAATGACCAAGTGTATGATAGCGGAATTCCTAAAAATGCCTTGCATCGATATGACCTTTAAACAAACAAATCTAAATAATTACAGAAAACCCATAACCTACTATATGAGCTGTGTTGCTTGTATTGCCCTAAGTGGGAGACGGGCAGAACAGGCAGAGCAATATCGCACTCCAGTATTGCAGCCTGATCCGCAAACTTGATTAAAAATGTGATTTTTAGTTTAACCATAGTTCTGAATTATTTTTACCTGTATAATTATTTCCTAGATTTGTATCCCAAAGATCGGTGTATTTAAAATGAAGAGTCCTTTATCTCTGTAATTATGCTTAAAGAGTACAGAAAGTCAAACTGGACTCTGGAATCTACTTGTAGTCAAAGAAGCTGCAGATAGTACTTTCAAAGCCTAACCTGTCATCTAAAGTTGTAGCTGAGCTGTCCTTTTCCCTCTCTGTTCCAATCTCAGTTAAAATAGATGCTATAAATAAAGTCATAGCTCTAAGCGGTAGAAAGTGCGAAAACAGTTCTCCTCATCTCTAGTTTCTGCTACGCACATTTCTCAAGGATAAGATTTTTTATTTTGTACGCAGAAGTGTTTTTCCCCATAAATCTTCCATTTCCTAGAATGCTTGTTGTGTGTAATTCTTTAGAGCTCGTGTGTGAAACATGAAGGAAACCATGAATGTAATCCCACAAAACAGTTTAATCGAGTAGCGCTGAGCTGTGTATTGGAGGCAGCCTGGCCAGAGCGATCCTGATTCACAGCCAGTCAAAGTCCACGGAAAAGCTCTGATGCCTTCAATGGCTTTTGGATCTTGGCCCATAGTTCTGGCTTCCCACCTTGTTTCCAGCTGCTAAAGTGCATTAAAAGAGGCTAAAAATACATCAAATAGTTTTCTAACATTATTTTTTCCATGTAAGCAACTGCCTTAGTTGCCTTTTTGTCGTGTGGGTGGTCCATGACCCTATCTATTGCTACCATGGTTAATGCTGTAGAGAAACTCGAAGACCCTGGCGTGGATACTTTTCCAGTTACCAAGTATAATTTAGAGACAGAGGAACTGTACAGGAAAAAATGAATGGTGAGTCTCAGCAGCTGTTACTGGTCTTGTTGTGCTAATGCAGATGTCTAAAGGTGTGGTGTAGAAAGGAAAGAAAAAAAAAGTTTTATAATCTGAAAAGGTAATTTTCTTTTTTAAGGAGAGGATGCACCGTCAGTATATGATAATGTATGCAACGTCTGATTTCTTGAACATGTTGTGTAAGGGTGGGTGGGTGTCTCTCTGAGCTCTTATATCCAGCATCCTTTTCTCTGGGGTGTTTCTCTTTTTGAGTGACAAAATAGGGAGAGACATAAAGTCTGTATTTCTCCCTACCCAAACAAAAGATGCTGATAGAGGCATCAGCATGAAAGTAAGAATTTCAATTTCAGTGCATCTGTTTAAATCAGTAGAGAATTCCTTGATTTTTGCAGAACTTGGGTAGGACTTCAGATTCTCTTTATTTTTGAGGAAGGTAAGTGATCAGCCTCTGTCTGCACTCTTGAGTAGAAGTCAGAAGGGCTAACGCAGCATAGCGGGTAGCGCACGCTGGCTTGGGGCAATAGGTACCTCCGTCATTTTGCTTAAGCGCTGCTCCACCCTTTCCCCTTCCTGTGTTTTACCTATTTCGATTATAAATTCTTTTAAGCAGGGATGAATCTTACTCTTTCTCAACATGATCTCTCAAGCATGCAATAACTGGTGGTAGCACATCAGTTACATTTTCTTGAGCATCGTCTTAGGAAATGCTTGGCAAAAGCCAACTGTATTAGTTTCCAGCTCACAGGATTTCTGAATCATTTTAGCAATGTATCAGTACAAAACCCAAGGATTTGGAATAACTGAGCTTTGGAAAAAGTTTGATTCTGCTCTAAACTTGAGCACTGATGCTTTACTTTCTGGAATAAAAGCCCTGCCTGTGAGCATCTGTGAACTCTGTACAAGTTCAAAAACCAGAACCAGCCCCGTGCTTTGTGGCTTCAGCCCATCTTTCATTCATTAATTTCTAAAGTATTTTATGGCCTTGGTTATCTGGCTGCTTCCTGATGCCTTTAACGGCTTCCTCATAGCAAGTGAAGCTAATAAATTTGCAATCACCATTCTTATGGAAGTCTTAAGCAGAGTCACTTTCTTTAAAGAGAAAAAGGAAAAGGGGACGGGGGAGGAGGACTTCATCGTTTGATCTCTCGGATGTCTGGCAGTTGGTAGGGAAACAATACAAATAATAATTGTGACTGATGAAATGTATAGGAAGAAAATTTGATAACTGGGCTTGCAGGAAAATGTATGACCTGGAAAATGCTGGATCACTCGCTGGAACTCACCGTCTGGCCTAGGAAGCAGTATTCCCAGCAGCATTCCCAGCTCAGGGCCCTCTATGGCAGCACAACTTGTTAATCATCACACCATTGGACTGACCAGAATGCAGCTATATAACTTAGGCTTTTTTGTTGCTATGGATGCTATCTAAGCATTCCTGGAACAGTAATTTCCTTTTTGACCTCCATGGAAACAGTCATAAAACAATTCTTAAAATGTCAGGAGAAACTGCATCTAATGGTGGTGCTTTAGCCAAAGAAAACATACTTCAGTTTTGAAGCATTCCCACCAAAACACTGAAATCTTAAAGCTACTAATAGGCTGTGCATCAGTGCCTGAGCACTTTACCATGACGTTTAATAAAATATAATTCGTATACCAGCTTTGCTGAAATCACAATATTCACCAAGGTACACAAAAAACTTTCCAAAAGAGATCAGACAAAGAGGGAAGGGCACTGGCGACAGCCGAGCTGGAGGCAGAGAAGGACCAACTGGCGCGTATGCTCCAGCAATATTGCAGCATGCTAAATGGTAAATATTTAAAACCACGTCACACTTCTTTAAATATCTGTCTGCTAGTGAAAGGACTGTTGGCGCTATTGATAAATGCATCACACAGTAGATTTCATAACAAGAAAAATGTGACATCTCTGAGGAAGTCAACGCATACAACAGCACTACATGTCCATGTGTTTGCATTCTTACTATAATTTGAATTTTTTCTGATACTGCTTTTTGACAGCAGGGAAAAGGAGACGGTTCCTCATGTGTTTTTATGGATGAGTTGCCTCTGGAATCGCAGGTCCCTTGTGCTGTAGTGAATTTGAAGAAGGAAGGAAGGGAGGGTCAATCAAATGTGCCAGGTGGGCAGTTGCAACTCATTTTGTATCTTACCTAAATCATTCATTGCAGTCAACAGTCAGTGGCTGAGAAGCCTTCGTTTCTTCTTGTCTTCTGTCAGGTTGGATCCAGTGCTCAGTTTTGTGTTTCCTCTGAGGCAGCGTTTCCACATTCAGTTTAATTAGGTACCAGTGCCAGGAGCAGAGAGTCATCCCTGGCCTGGTGCTGGGCAGTACGACGGGGGAGAACTGGCACGGTGATGCAAGACACTGCCCTGTGCTGGGAGATGCTGGGCTTCCTCCGCTTCTGTTGAAGTTGGCATATTGGGCTATTCGTGCACTTTCAGTTCTGGAGATGCTTGTTCACTTTCTACTAGGAAAATATGTCAACTCTTTCAGAGATAATGACACCACTGTGAGCCGCCGGCTGGCCTTCCTCTGCTGTAACGTTGACGTACGTCAATAATCTGGTAGGGCAAACTTCAAAAGATTCAGAGAGAGTTTCTGCCAGCACACAAAGTTTAACTGCTTATGGGAAGCCTGTCCAAGCATATCAGATGCTTTTGGGCTGGAATTTGGACTGTGAATCTTTCAGGATTAGACTCTCTTTCGTCTGCTGGAGGACAGTAATTCCTGTTTCCAGCAAGGCTGGAATACCCATGAGAAGAGGCGCCTTTGAAATTTTCTGAGATTTGGGGTTCCATCCCAAAGGTTATTGCATGATATCAAGTTGTGCTGATAGATATGGGAAAGAAAAGAGGACTTAACCAAATTTCTTCAATGTTTGGTATGGCTTGGGCGTGTTTCCACGTTTCGATGAAGGCCAAAATCATCTCTATTAAACCTGGCTCGCGCATCCCCAGTTTGTGAGTGGCTGTCATGCGGATTCCTGCTTATACCCCGTGTTTCTTGAATTCATGGGTGTTTCAGATTGCCTGCATCTTTTCACCCTGGAATATTTTATTTTATTTTAATACACTGTTTTAATATAACCAAAATGTGGAAAGCTTAAAAAAATTCTACATTAAACTATTTGTACAATATTTAAACTCCACTTAAAAAACTTCCAAATTTCTTTAAATACTTCTCCCTTCTTAAGCCCTTCTGCACTTTGGAACATACCACAGTTTTGGAAGATGCTGCCTATTCATTTTATTTTTACAGTTTTATTTTGCTAATTTTTTTTTTAATTGGGACTGTGTTCTCTGTGACTGATATGGATATCATTTAACTGATGCGGGTGTCAACTTTCACCCTTAAGACACTTTTAAAATTATATTTCTAATCCTCTTATCTCTTCTGTGAATCGTCAGTCTTGTAGGTTTTCTGAGGAGAATGATTTAATTATGAATGAATTCTTTCCATTTGGATTTGTTTATTTTTAAGAAAGATAAGTTATCTTTCTTTCCATGAGAGAGTGCAATTAAAATATTTCTAATTTTAAATTTGAGAGTGGTGCAATTCAAAGTATTTCACTGACTATTTGCTGGGGTAGCAGAAATATAACTGATGGAAACCTGTCAGAAAACTGATGAGCCTGTGAATTTGAACACCTTGATGAAGTGATATGAAAGGGAAAAGTAACAGAAAATTGCAGGAATAGTGAAATAAATGGAGATACGTAATCAGTGCATCTTTCCTCTTCAGTTACCGTTTAATTTGTGGTATTTATAGTGCTCTTTACTGTTCAGCCAAGTCACTTGCTTGGTGTAGACAGGCAAGTTCTTCAGAAACCTGCCTGGAGAAAACCTGTAAAATGTCTTTTACTTGATTCTTGCTTCTCTGTGTCTGACAATAAAAGCTTTAGGGTATATGAGATCCAATAAGAAACAGAGGGATGAACTTGAGGCTGGAAGTGTTAAGTGTCCAAAGTGAGCCTAAAGGGAGAGAGGGGGAGTGCTGTGGGATGTAATTCTGATATCTGAAGGGGAGTAGGTATCACAGAGGACCTGTGGAGAATTTACGGGGTGGTGATAACATGGAGGAGTGGGGTGGTTGGAAAGTGAGGCCAAAGCAAAAAGATAATGCCTGACAAATTCTGTCCTAATCCTGAGTGATCGTCAGCTCATGGAAGCAGGAATCTTAAATACTCCTTTTGTCCATGTGGATACAGACCCAGTGTCCGTAACGAGTAGATATGCCGTGTCCCAGAGGTGGGCAATTTCTGCCTGCCAAGGATGAGGCAAAGCGATATTGTGAGGGGCCCATCATCAACCTTCTCCCACATTTTCCTACTTTAAGAGCTATGATTTCACTGGGGGCCTCTTTCTAGTCAGAAAAAAGGTTTCTGTGTCTGTGTTACCTTGCTTTGTGCTCTTGGAGGTGCCACTGCTGTGGCACCTTGGAGGAAATCCCAGTTTTCCACGTTGACCTGGTGTTCACAGGGCAACCAACATCCCACCAGCAGCAATTACAACGAAAAGGTCTGAAGTAAAGTGGGTAATCTGATTCCCGACGTCCAGTCAAGTACAGCACATATCAAGGCATTCCCCGTGAAATCATCTGTAATAACACATTTCACCTTATG
>NW_009603012.1:139161-141032 GCF_000690535.1 Cariama cristata | reverse complement strand
CTTTCCCTTCAATTTTTGAAAAATAATTTTCAACAGAAGACACTGGTTTTGCTTGTGCCATCATTTAATTAATTCACTGGACACATTCTGATAATCCCGACGTTCAAAGCTAGGGGAGGGAAGCAGATGGCAAGGACTGTCTAGTCTAGCAAAAGGTCTTCCAAGTTTCCGTGTTGGCTGCACTTGAAAAGGAGGATAAGCACGGCTGCACTGGCATTTGGGATTTACTGCAATGCAAATTTCTGGCCATCTTCTGGAAAAATAACTAGGGGATGTTTTGTCTGCTTTTACTGATACACCTTGAGGAAACTTTGAGCCTTTTCAAGGTGGTGATATATTAATTACACGATGAAAACCTTCCTTAGATGTACATGGTTTCTTTCTCCAAAAAAAGAGAAAGTGGTCAATATTTGCATTGTTAATGGAAAAGGAATTTAAATTGGAACTTTTTGGACAAACTGTCTTAAGTTCTTCTATAATCAACATTTTTTTTTACATGAACAAGAACCTAGAAATAACCTAAATTTATAAATATGAAAAATCTTGGAAGAAATGCGTTCGCTGTTTGTGTTACTGAAGACAGTTACAAATTGAGAAGGTCCATGAATACTCAGAAACAACACTCATGCATTCACACATGGACTTAATAAAAATCTAGTGTGTGGGTGAAACCAGAAAATATTAGTGCGCTATTTCAATATGTTAGAGTTTAATGATACTCAAAATAAATAATGTCTTTTGCTGTCCTTTGTAAGTAATTACTTGATGGGATCAGATGACAATGTGCTTTCAAAGAGCGATGCAGAATTTGGCCTCTTCTCACCAACAGTTATTTTGATGGATGAGTAGTACCTTTTTATCAGATAGGGAAAAGGACTGTGTATTAACATTTTCAATTAACGTGGTACATTTTCATAACAAATATGCTGTGATATGTTCGTAAAACCGATACAGATAGGCAGTAATTCACAGTAACTCTTCCTTTAGAACTCAAGGACTCGGGATCACCTGGTATCCTTGGTGGTTTGGACTGGGTTTTTCTGGTTCTGGTCTCTTTATGACATGGACCACAGGCCCGTCTTACAGTAGAGTATTTAAGCATATACTTAAGTCTTATTAAATTTACTCATGTACTTAAGCAGTCTGCTGGACTGGGCCCTGAAATGCGTTCAGGAAAAAAGGATTTGAGGCTTTTTTGTTAAAGTTTTACTGGGCACTTGGCACGTTAAGTGTGTGTCATGCGCGACTCCGAGTAATTAACATTCCTGTTAAGATTCCTTTAAAAGTTCAGCAATATGGGACTGTTTTCAAAGAACTGGCTTTCAACCCTTGACCTTTCAGAGTATTTCTAACAAATTACAAGGATGGATATGTTTAAACTATTCGGAGTTCCTCCTGCCATAGTAAAATGTATTATATTGATCTGAGTGGCCCAGAGAGTCTGCTTTTGGGGAGAGCGAGCATAAAAAGGGACTTTGGTGACTGATAAAAGGCTCTGGGCAGGTTCTTTATGGTGGGTGTCTTCCTACTGGAGGAGAGAAAAGAGAGGTCTTCTCACCTCCACGGTGGAAGACCTTTCTCTTCATCTATACTTCAGGGAATACGTAAGATTAGGCTGAGGCTGCCGTTCTGCAAAAAACCTCACGCCTCCAAGAGAACTTCCTCTAAATGACATTATAGGAAGAACGGCGTTTCTCTGCGGCAGGAAGCATTTTAAATGGTTATTAAGCCCTGCCTCACAGCTGTCAAGATGAGTTATGAACTATGGGCGTGCGGGAGTGGGGACGCTCTGCGGCAGAGCTGAGCACCTTTGATGCAGGAGAATTGTCCTTTGTCCGAAAAAGAAGAACCAGCTTCTCCAGCACTTCCAA
>NW_009603012.1:133431-139130 GCF_000690535.1 Cariama cristata | reverse complement strand
CTTCCCAAAGAGCCGTGCTGGAAGGGGCAGTTACGTGATACGTGATGGACGCAAACACATAAAGCGCAGCGGGGTGAAATTTTACTATATTTGGATAATCCTCTAGCACTGAGGCAATCCAATATTTTGTTTCAGATGGCTGAATTTTTTTTCCCTTTCCTATGCAAGCAAATTGGTGCTTTCTTAAATATTGACATTAATCTCCTCAGTTGGAAGCAAACCAAGCTCCTGTATTTCTTATCCTCCCAAATCATCTGTACTTCAGATTTGTTTACCAAACGGACTATATTGCATTCCCATAAATCCTGTAATTCGAGTTTGCTGTGATATTAATTTATTAGTACGCATGCATTTTCAACATCAATTACGCTCTATCTCGACAGACATAATTCTCTCTTCAAAGGAGACAGAAAGCTGTGCTGCTCTTGGGTTTCCCCATCCCCTCCCCTCCCTCCGCCCCACTGCAGAGCGGCTCAGCTCAGCCGGGCTTTGAGGCTCTGGGAACCTGCATCTGTAGAGCAGCAAACGAGAAGTATCGCTCCTGGAGTGTTATTTTGGGTTCCCTGATATTTTGCTTAAATGCTGTGCTTGTACAGAAGGCAATTTTCCCTGACAGCAAAACCACTGCGTTTGTGTTTGTAGGAAGGAGCTTGAAATTCTGGTAGGAGTGCAAACTTCTGACTCAAGAAAGCAGAAGAGGGCATTAGCTTTCAGAATGTGGTAATTTGAAATCGGTTTTGAGATTTTAGGGGGAAGGAACAACAGCAACTTTTTTTTTCTTTTTTTTAAACTGAACAGCTGGAATAAATGTCTACAGATGTCCACATCTTCATTTATAGCCAGAACTTCCCACTACACCAAACATTGCCCGTTAAGGGAAAACAATACCGACTGTTTATTTCTTAAAATGAAAAATGACAAAAGACAATTATTTGGAAAAGACCTTTGTACAAGATCTGCTCTCCGTGTCCTAATATTGCAGTACGTGGGGGAAGAAGGCGGTGGAAAGGAAAAACTGCTTTAGTGAGAAAGCGTTAAGTGCCTTCATTTTCTTCCTTACGTTGGGCTGGAATATAAATGGTGGCTTGTAAATGAAAAATAAGTTCTCTCTTAGATGACCTGTTTCAAACTGGAGGTACTGTTATAGTTTAAGAAATGCTTGTCAGTCCCTGTCACTGATGCATAGGGAAAAAATGAGAAGCACATGGGACTTTGATCCCAAATTTTACACAATTTTACCCACATCCACTATGCTTGTAGGTACGCAGGCAGAAGTCTTGCAGAATGTGTTTGATTTTGTTAATGTGGGTTTCCAAAAATACAAACTGTGCTTTCCCTTCATCACCCGTTAGATTGTTTAGTGAATCTGCATATAAAAGTGGGAGCATTTCCCTGGTACTTTTTGCCAGACATAATTATAGTAATTGCTCCTGGTTTTTTCACTCAGCATTTCAGTAGTTTGCAATACTTGATAAGTGAAATGAGAGAGTCCATTTTTCCAGTTTTTCTAACAAACTAGCAAATAAATGCAATCCAAATCACTTCTTCCCATGGTGAGACTTGCAAGGGCTCTGAGAGGATTCTAGAGACAGAAAAGCCCTAATATTTTTCTCACTTTCTTTTTTTTTTTAACCCCCAGTTGCCCACTCATCCCAGCCAGGGCAACTCTGAATCTCCAGCCTCTCTTTTATTCTTTCTAATTTTTTCCTAGTTTCCTCCCTATTTTTATTTAAATCCCCCCCTCCTTTTTTTTTTTAAATTTTTTACCATAGTTATTTTTTAGTAGGTTATTAATTCAAATGGAAAGTGAGTGATTTTATTCAAGTCCCTTTCCACTGGGATACCTTTCCAGCTTGCCACACTAAGCTGCAGCACAGATGTTAAGCACATTTAACTGTAAAGTCAGTGTGTGCATATTTTTAACATAACTTGTCTTGAAAATATTTATTCAAGCCAAGACAACAGAAAATTAGAGTAATTTGATTGCTCAGGCTTAAGGAATAGATTACTACAGTTCCAGATGTAAGAAACAACAGGCTACTTAGTCTCTCTAGGCTGAAAAAAAGGTCTTTGGCTCCTGATACCAAGCATATTTGCTGTTATGTTCATAGTAAATCTTTTAAAAGTTGAATACCTTTAAAGATTTTCAGTTTAAACTTTTGCCAACTAGCATTACAAGAATTTCACCCCAAAATAAGCTCATTATGAAAGGTTTCAAAATACCCAGTGCTCCAAAGGGCCTGTATTACAAAGCAAAGTTATAAATCATCTTTGCTGTGAACGAAGGGTGCCAGATCTCTCTGTAGTGGGCTTGGTACTTGGGCTGCACGGGGCTTTCAGCAGTCATTACTGATGAAGTTTACAGATCAGGCAGTTGGCACAAAAGATGTGTGATCTGGGTTGCAGGTTTGGGTTTTTTTTTTTTCCTTCTCGTCTTCAACTAAATCTTCGTGGTTTAGGTTTGCAATTATCGCTCAACCTTTTGGACCTGTTTTTACTGGTTTTTTTTTCCTCTATATGACTTACATGCAATTCCCATTTTTTATGCTTATTCTTTGTCTCACTCGCCGTGTTTCTGAATGTATAGAAATATGCAATAGGAAAGCAAGACAGAAATGCTAGCTAAGGTCTTACCCGGGGTTTAAAATACATGTTCCTAATGGCTTGTGTTAGTGACTGTTTGTACAATCAGGTTGTCAAAGTACTGTAGGACTATGGAAGGATATTTTAAGATATTTTTCTGCAACTGCAGCTTCTGTATCAGTCCTTCAGAAGTGTGTTTTGAGATGTGGGCTTATATACCAGCTTAGCGTACAAGTACCTGAGCTATTTTTACATGAACTGGTCATACGTGAAACGATGGTCTAGTTTGCAAGTGGGGCTAAGGCTAATGGCCTAGTGCTTTGTGTCTCCTCATTTTTCCACTCATGCGCGTAAACTGCTTTCATACATTTCACTTTGAAGTTTTATATCTCGATGTCTTTTTGATTTGTCAACCCAAATGTGGTGTCCGCAGATGTAAAGTTTTCTTTGTGCAAGAACTGCTTATGCAGATGTGGAAACTGGGTTCACAGCTCCTGAAGAGTGTTACCGCCAAGCTGACTATAATGAAGTGGAGCTGGGCAGGTACTCTTGATGAAATTACAGTTTTGCAATGAATCTCGTCTCCATTTTCTCCTAGGTATCACTTTTATTTAATCTTTTTTGCTGTTTTTATGAAGCTTTCAAACCCAGAGAGCCAGTGATAAGTAGAGAGAGCACCAAGGTGCAGGGGATGCACAGCGTTAAAGAAATGATCCTTCTCAAGCTACGTCTCTGCTGGTTCCCTCCAAACAGTGTGCTGGTCCTTTCTCCATAGGCTGCTCTCTTTATTTGGAAGATTATTTTTCAAGGATTAGGGTTCTCTTTTATCCCCTTCAATTAAAAAATGTCTATGTCTGGGGTTTTTCAGAAACTGCACCATGCGACTTAATGCATTCTTCGTTACAGCTCTTCCCTCTCTGTCCCGCCAGCTGTCTCTGCTCCAGTAGTACCTGGAGAAGAGACTATGAACCCCTCGGTCCAGTGTCTGGTTTTACTTAAGGGCGTTACTATTTTAGGGTGAAGATGAGCATAAGCTCTTGTGCAACAGCTCCCTGTGTTTGAAATGACTTCCTTAAATCCATCCTTCTTGTCTCTTTTCTGGACAGCAGAGAATGCCGTATTTTCACTTCTTTGGCAGTAATGCCGTATATTTCTCCTGTCAGAGCTGAGTGGAAGGAGTCATTCAGCAGTGAAGTACAGCACTGTTTCCACTCCCTTTTGGATCAAAGCCTGTGCCTCCGTTAGCCTGGGTATAACTATGGGTATCTTTATGGTCCAACCACTCTACACCTTAAAGCCAGTCTTAGCCACCAGTGTTTGCGAAGAACAGCACTTTGAATCATGGTTCCTAAAACTGAGGTAATGAAAGCAGAATCTTTAAGTGGATAAATGTTTTTGGGCTGCTAATCAAGTAATGTGGAGCTCTAATAGTGCTGTATATACACTAGCTGCTGGAAGTCTAATTTAGTTGTCTAAAGGGAGATTTCCTTCATTCCTGTCCTTCCACGTTCACCTTTTGAAGAATACAAATGTTTGTGTATAAAAGGTCATTAGGGGCTGACTTACTGCTTAAATAACAGCACCTTGTGTCATTTTTCACATAATAGCCAGGATGGAGCACAGCAGCCTTTAAAAGGGAACGTGAGCCATACTGCTAAATGTTAACTGACAGCCTAGTAAAAACAAAAGTCTTCATTTTTCTCATTTGTCTGCTTTCTAACCAGCCAGAAACTGCGCAGAGTGCTCTTATTCGATCTCCAAGCATGCAACGCGGAGAAATCCTTGGATTCTGAAATTGCTGAGTACACACAAACGGTGCCACAGTGTCCTCACCCTGTGCCAAAGCAAATCTCTGAGTTATGCAATTCTTCTCCTCAGTATTTGCGTTAGGTAAAACGTTCAGCGTGTCTGAGTTGCTTGTAAGAGCGCATAATCTGTAGGGTCCTGCAGTTTATCAAGGTGCCACCGGCAAACACCGTGGCATTGGATTTTACACAGCCCTCCGGAGCGGGGTTGGCCACGCTGGCTTGTGCTTGCCATTGCGAGTCACCCCTGGGTCAAGGTCTGCTACTGGTTTCCAGTAACATGGTTCTACATGAAATGTAAGTTGTCTCTCTTTGGTCAGTCAGAGCTTACGGGCCAGAGAATGCCATGTACGTGTGCTAACCCCATTTCGCCCAGGAAGTTTTTCATGTGCAAGAAAGCTCCAAACCAACAATCAGTCCAAGTCAAGGGACCGCAAGCCCACGCCACAAGACCAGGTAACTATTCCAGTTCAGTCAGTCCTGGCCTTATTTTACGTCTGTGGTCTGCGAAAGTGCCAACTGTTTAGGCTCTGTAAACTTCAGTAAGGTGACTCTGGTGGCTGCAGAGCAGGAGTTTTTCCCTCTCCTGAATTATGCTATACCTAGCATGTGCAAATAAACATTAAATTTAATTAAAACCTGGACCATGATGAAGTGGCCTTCAGCAGATTGTGTGCAGATGAAAGGGACTGTGAGAGAATGTTAGCTGCTTATCTACTGCAGGCAGTCAGCGTGTGATGGTTTAGAAGGGCTTTCAAACATTTCTACCCCTTTCTTTGCTTTTAGTTTACTTACTTTATTTTCATTGCTTGTAACTTGTAGAGGAGTTGTGAGCTAATAGCTTTGTAAGGTACTTTTCATCCACTTGTGAAGCTTTCAAAAGTGCTCAGCATTTCCTAATTGAATAGCAGCTTTACTGCTGACTTCAATGGAAGGACAAGTGAGACTGAGTGCCTCTTGAAAAACCACACTGCTTTCCCCGGAGTTTTCTCGTTTCGACTCTTCGTTCATAGAGTAAAGGTAGTAGCATCATCAAGTGATAATTGTAACAGTTGAAATTTCAGCATGTTCCCCGATGTCTGTGTTTGATCCCAGTGTCACTGGACGGTCCTTTTGATGGGGCTGCAGTAGGGGTGGGGGACATCCAGATATTAATTTGCTGTTAATTGTTAAGGAAAAGTTCCTACTCAAATCAAATATGTCCCTTTGCATACATGGGAAAATTTTTCTTTTCTAGTACTCCATGTTGGTTTTGCTCTGTGTTTAAGTGCTCAGTGTAAAGGAATCTCCTGCTTCCCTTGGTGACCTCTG
>NW_009603012.1:108537-133400 GCF_000690535.1 Cariama cristata | reverse complement strand
CCCTTTGTCAGTGGCACTTGGTACCGCTGCGACTTTCTTCTCAGCCCTCTACATGAGAAGCTAATTCCACCACGCTGTTCTCTGCTGACTTCCAAGTATTATGAAGTATTTTTGTATTTATTTATTTGAAAAGTAAACCCACCTGCACTGCTTTACGTAAATACATGCCGAGATCTCCAAGACTCCTGTGTCTGCAGTGCAGTGTTTATGCACTTGGAGCAAAGATCAAGTTCTCCTTGCCTGGCACAATGTCAAGCATAATGGCACTAAAGTAAGCCAAATCCTGAAAGCTTTGGGCAGTCCTTTATTTATCCTTGTTAGTCAGAACTCCCTCGACCACAGTGGGAACCCTCCCAGAACTGGGAAGCAATGTATGGATATGGACAGGAGCCTCCAGCGGAAAAGCTCGTGGCAATACAAGCGGAGCTGGCGAGGTACGGGGTGTCCCTGACCCCAGAAGGTCAGCTCTGCTAATGTCTGGAGGTTTGCCCAAAAAATAAATCAGCTTTTTGGTTCTGAGAAACCGGCAGTCTCTTTAAGGTGCCACGTTGTATAAATGCAATTACTATGCAGCTTTTCTTTTCCCCTGCCACACTTAAAAGTCTTTAGATATAAAGGGAGACCTCTTGCAAGAGTCAGCTGAAAGGCTGGAGAATTTACAGGTGCCTCATCCCGTTCACCACCTCCATCTCCTGTCATGCCTAGGAAGTAAGAGTATATCTTTGAGCCGATCCAAAGTGTGCAAGATAGGAGGATGTTAGGCTCATCTCTGATTCTGTTTGTTGAGTGAGTTTGTTACATGTTTAAACCCAGTAAAATGTTCAGAGAAGTTTGGTTTCTTTCTGGTAAGACAAAGCTGGGAAGTGTAACATCCAGGTGTCACAGCAGACTAGTTTTGCTCGTCCTTGCTCTTCATTAGGCTTGCACAGAGAGGAGCTGTCACCTAAAATCACCTGTTTCTAGATTAGTCTCTTGAATTCACACCCTACTGCAAGACAAATTAGTCCTCATTTCTGTCCCTGTCCTTCTGCTTTACGTTAGTATAAAGCTGCACACAAATGCACAAGTATGTTTTGTAATTAATTCCATCCTGGAAGGGGTATAGCAGAGGTTCTGCACATCAATGGAGATAACAATTGCATCCGTTGCTTTGGATATGACAGTGCAAGTTACTAACGCTCCAGGCTAACGCTGTCGTTGAAGGGCTCAGGTAGAAGTGGATAAAGTTTAGTGTGACAGTTCCTTGTTTTCAACCAATTTTAGCTTGAAGGAGAAGCAGCAGCAAAGCTTTGATTAGTAAAAATGTCCACACTGTTTATCTGCATCAGTCACGCAATTGAAATGCACTTTATTCGCAGTCTGGAGCTTCTGGCCACCAGGCAGGACTTCAGGGTTCCTCATTGTCTAGCAGGACTTCATAACCGCTTTGTTCACCAGGGAATGACTTGAGCGGGTATTGACCTCCGATTGATCGCAATGCATCTCTTTTCCATGTCTGCACCCACCGTAGCTCCTGGATTCCTGATGTCGGAGAATGCTGGGAATTAACACCTAACCCCAGATAGTGTCCAAGATGCACCTTCCCTCGGTTGCTTTAAAGCTGGTATCTAGAGCTGTGCATGCCGCTGCCTGGTTGGTCAGCAAGCAGTTGGGTTTGTTAAGACATAAAGCCTGAGGCAGAACAAAATTATGTCAATCACCACAAGAAATGCTTCTCAATGAACATTGTGCTGTGCTTGCTGCTGCGAAATTCATCACAGGTGAGATGTCTGGGATGTGCTGTCTGTGATGTGACGCTGCGTATACAGGATTTTGTATCTGAATCCAAAATCTGCATCTGCTTAGTTGTGTGTGCGCACATGTGTGTTTGTGCATATATATATGTATATGTATTAAAAGGTTTCAAAGCTTTAAGCCAGTAATGCAAGGAAACCAAAATCACAGGGCATGATTTGCTCTGTGGTTTGGAGAGAACCACATCTTCTGAGAACTCCCGCCGTCGGCATACCAAGCCCAGGCATTTCAAACAAGACACAATTTGCTGAGAAATGTGGTGAAAAAAGACACTTTCACATGATTGATGTTTACGGTTTGTCTAAGTTTGCATTGAGAGATAGGCTGTTCCTTTGTACCATCTCAGTGGCCCTCGGTGTGGCAGAAGTGATTTGATCGCTTTACCCAGGATATATACCTCTCTGTTGAATCCAGTTCTGGTCTATTCACACCTTTTTGTGAATATGCCTCCTATTGCAGGTTGTTTTTATCCTGCCCTGGTCATAAATTGCGAACATTTTCAATTTGGATTCCTGTGAGAATACTGGGATTTGCCCCATTCACAAGCTTAGGACTAACCTGAAGTTCATGGTCCCTCCAGGCCGATTTGTTGATGTCCCAGAGGAGTACTGGGACTGAGAGATCACTTGCTGGGAGAGAGAAGAATTCAGTCCTTTGGCTCTGGGACTTGCCAGGAGGGTTACCGTGCCTACTGGTTGTGCTTTCTGTGACAGGGGCGTTTGGCTGCTGGGAGCTGGGCTGAGATCTCCAAATATAATGTCATTATCAAATCAGGTAACCCACAAGAAAATCTCTTCTCTTACTTCTGTTACACCCCTTCTGAGTCTTTAACAGCTAAATTTTTAAAAGATTATTGTAATGCTATAATCTGCTAGCCCTGGCCTTGTGTAAACAACATGACTAACAGCAGCACACAAACCCACTGTCAAAGTCAATTAATTTGGGAATCCGGGTAAGAAAATAAGCAACTTGGCAGTGCTGTGTTTCAGGAGGATTAACGACATGCACAAACCTGAAACAGCATCCAAAATCATTAATTGATGCTGGATTTTCCAGGTATCTCAATAAAGTCTGGATTAGGTTCAAGTATTCCTCGAGCATCCACGTATTAAATAGTGGAAAGTTTTTAGTGTTGTACAGCCACAGGGTAAGGAGTTTGATTACTTCAGTGTTTTAATTTAAACTAAACAGGTGGTAGACTGTGATATTTGACCAGAATCATGAAAATGATAAGGTAATCTGCCAGAATAAGTATTGCCAACATATTTCTCATATCACTGATGGAGTGTTTAGACTTTGTGCAATCAATGTTCTGTATCTCTCAGGCAGGAACCCTCCTCCCATAGCTGCAGCCACCCCTCAAGAGACCGAAATTGCAGTTGTGCATGGTCATGGTCTCTCTCCATCATTCATTCGGAAGCCCCTTTGGTAGCATCAAGACTTTGCTTTGGTTTAGGAAAAATGGAGTCCTGTACAAGATGGTCAGAGCTGAGAAGTGAGACAAAACAGAGGGTGTAGCTCCTGGCGTAGTGAGGAAGGGACCTGTGAATGAACTTTAGGAGACTTGAGAAATTAAAAAGCAGAAAAATTTGGCTTGACCGCAAGAAGTGGTTTGGGAACTAATTACAGATGAGAAAAATTGGAGGAGCAGTCTGTAAATACTAGGTACAAAACTAAGGAGAAGACTGTGGGACAGTCTGCCACTTCTGTTTCCCAGTGTCATGTTTGCCTCGAAGCTTTCAAGCAGAAACAGTGTTTTCCTTTACTTGTAAATATATCTGTGCAAAATATTTCGAGTGTGTCTGGATGCTATCAGAGCTGACTAATGTTAATGAACCCGCTAGCCAAATGTAGCCCTGTAATGAGTACGTGCTCGTTTGAACTCAGCAGAATCTGTGCACTCGGGCTTACTTTGGCAGACACTTGCTCTTATCACCTGCTGAGCTTGATATTACTGCAGGCCTTTGGCCTGAAGAACAAGAAATGAGGAACAGCGATGAAAAACCTTTGCGCAGCTGTGTGGTTTGCAGCTACCAGGCAAACAGTTGGTCCACTGGAACTTCATCTGGATGTCCTGTGCGGAGCGTGTTTATTTGGACTGCCTTGCCTTTCACAGAAAACCTATATCCGCTTCTAAGCTAACTAGTTTCTTAAAGTATAGCAGTTGCCGCGACTTTGAAACATAATCTCTGTAGATTTGCAGTAGCATTACATAAAATGCCTAGCTTCTTGTTTGCTGAGCTAATTAAAAAATCATCAGTGGTTTATCCTTCCATGAGGCTTCAGCGGCTGCAAAAGCAGTTAAGACTGAACAGGCTGACTTTGCCCTGCTCCTGTTGATTTCTTATTGTACAGGCTATTAACTTTTAGAGACTGGGGGGGTTTTGTGGCGAAGCCATTACGGGGTCGTGAAGACTGCAGACATCTGTACTTCTGGGTGCAATTATGACGAAGGCTTGCTAAGTCAGTTCTGCTGTTTAGAAGTGGCTCTTTTGCACCGACCATTTCTTTAGTCCTGACTGTGCTTAGGAAAGTGCATAAGGATTGCTGCATACTTTAAAGATTCAGGAGATTGACTTCATCAGCCCTTTGGATTTGGTGTCCATTATTAAGCTGCCAGCATGAGGCTCGCTGTGATGGGATGTTCAGAAGCCCCTGGAATTTGGCATAATTCTGCATCTGTTGAAATCGTGGGGAATCTAGTGCAAGAGCATGCTTAAGGTACTGATGGAACAATTTGAAGATCCCCCAAAAAGTAGCAATGAAAATTAATTTGGTCCTATTGTTAAGTTTGGATGTAATTTTTCTTAATATTAGAATCCAGGAGATCCTGATGAACCTTGGATTCAGGAAGCTTTCCTATAGTAAATAAGTTGTAACTATGGCCAAATCACTACATTAACTCATTCCGGCAATGAAGGGATTAAAAATAAACCTCTGATGTAAACCTTTTGTGCAGACTAATTGCCTATATAATTGCTTTTATTAGCTAGCGTGTGGACAGCCCTGATCTGGAGTCCCACGAGGGCAGGACAAGGACAGACATGCCTGTGTTGTGTCACCGTTGTGTCTGAAACCCAACGTGGAGCCATGAAAAGGGAGTTCAGTCTTCACCTCCGAGAGACTTTACCCTCTCTTGAGACTGCTAATAAACACAAATTAGCTGGAGGGTCTTGGATTGGTTTTGGTCTCTTGAGGATGCTGTGCCTGCATGCGCTGGAGATGGAGGGATCTGGGTCAAGATCCTGCCTCCCGGCGCTTCCCTTGGTGCTACCGACTGAGACCTCAGCTAAGCCCAGTTCTCCGCATGCACACTGATCAGCTCTTCCAAGCGCTGTCTGAGTGACTTCAAGGAAAATTTAAAAACCTCAGCCTTTTAGCAGAAGAAATTAAGATTTAAATCTACCTTCTGAAATGTACAGGCTTTAAGCCTGTCTGAGATCAGGCTTGTGTGGGTTTAGGCCAGGGTGTAAGTTCCTCTTGAACAATCAATGTAGCTCAGTACTGACTTGGCCAAAGCATCCAGCTCTGGCATCAGTTAAATATTTACATTCCCTCCTTTTTATATAAATTGTGCTCTATTAGCATACGTTTCACAGTGTATCCTTGTGTTTCAGCCTCTTTATAAATTTGGCAGTTTGTACATTAATCAACATCAACCCATGTAAAGTCCTAGGCAGGAGGTTGAAGCCGTCAAACATGCAACATTTACTGTTTCATCATAAGCAGCCAATAAGTCATGTTGCAATGTATGCCTTGTACCAAGAGGATATGGTATAAAATGGAGCGTGTTTACACTAGGGAGACTTCTGTGTATTTAAGAAGTAATTGTTTCAGGACCGTTCATTAATTCATGAGCTGACATGGCTACATTTTTCGTCACTGCAACAAAAATAATTATCGAGCTCAAGAAATAATAATGAATTTGCCCATGGCAGACTTCTACCGTAATTTTCTTCACAAGTTATAAGGGTTTAATTGTAGATTGCTTGTAGCCTTACCCATTTCAATCATTTCTGGCCCTCAAGTGCTGAGGTGCAAGGAGTTACGGTGTGCTGCGATTTATGGTGGATGTAAATGATTTCTTGTTTGCCCTCCCTGTACTTGGCTGCGTTTGCCTTCTTTAAAGCTTTCGGGAGTGGATTTAGTGCAGTGGCACTGATGGAAGCCAGGGACAAGCGAGCAGGTGCAATGCAAAGCCCCGTCCAGGCACTTCATCCTTCGTCGGCAAACACTTCGATCCCAACCATGCACTTGTGGGCACTGTTCAGTCTGCTGTTTTGTGAGATACATAAATGAGAACCTGTGTGGATGTTGTGTCAGTAGAGGGACAGGCCCCCAGAACTGCTTATGCATGGCATTGATGCCTTCAGGAAAGCAAGCTTCCATGATCAGTGCGGGCTATGGATCACTCAGAGTTGCAGGGACATCTAGGCTTAGCAAGAGAGCCTCTTCTCTTTGCTTGGAGGGATCTTGGCACTCTTCAGACTCAGGACCTTTTGGGAGGTTTGTTACGGAAACCTTCATCTCAGGCAACCCAGATGTTGCTATCACAATGTTGCCCGCAGAATGCCCCTGACGGAGAACTTCGCCTCCTTCTGTTCCTGCCTGGACCCTTCCACACCATTCTGGGTGTTGAAATGTCTTCACCTAACAGTGCCCCATGAGATCTTTCTCTGTTTCCCTACCCTCTTGATATTGTGATGGTTTTTTGTGACTCCTCGGTTTCTTGTCACATCCTCTTGACCCAGACTAGCCATCCAGTAGTTTCTTGCCGCTGCTGTTAGTTTTTTGCTTTCTTCTGTTGCAGTCATCCAGTTCCCTTTGTGTGCTTCCCACTTCCACTTCCTCTTCTGTCTTTCTGCCAGCCTGAGGTGCTCAGAAGAGAATAGCTTAGGGCGTGGAAAAAAATCCAGTATTATTTCAGGTAGGTTTGAAGAGATGGGAAATTTGCATTTATTATGCAAATTCCCAACCTTTGTAGGTTTGCATGACAAACGGCTCTGCTGTGCTGCCTTCCAGGGTCATTATTACTGAAGAACAATCGAACTCTCTGGTCTGTCCAATAAAACCTGCCTTTATGGGCAAGAAAACCATGTGTTCCTCCAGCATCTTGTTTCCACATCCCTTGTGTTTCAGAGTGAGCAGAGTACAAGTAATTCTTCCTAGAAAAACGTAGAGGTCCGGTGGGTTTGCGCAGTGCAGGATCACGTTTGCTCCCCCTGAGCGGTGCCGTCCCCAGGAACGCCGAGCAGAGCGTTTTCTGCGCTAGGCTTACGCGCCTGAGGTTCACGTCCGGTTGATGTGCATTGAAGTGCCATCGTAGCCACAGTTCTGCAGTTCATAAGCACAAAGACTTGACTGTGAGCTATGAAATGCTGGCGTTCAGCCAACTGGCCATTTCTTTTCTTCATTCCCTGTCATTAAAGCTGTGGGTTGCTCCAGGGTGCAGTGTTTTGCTCTTCTTAAGTGGAACTGTTAACGACCCAATTTAGAGCAATGTAAAGTGCACCCAGATTCCACAGTGACTTCTAAATCCATATAACATTA
Source organism: Cariama cristata (assembly GCF_000690535.1). NCBI lineage: Eukaryota > Metazoa > Chordata > Aves > Cariamiformes > Cariamidae > Cariama > Cariama cristata. The sequence goes on along the minus strand of NW_009603012.1, from coordinate 126,056 downwards.
ATGATAATCTGTAATTAATAGCTGCAATCAAAAGGAATTGTAGTTGAGTAATTAGAAATTTAGGATTAAAGTATTAGCATATTAAAAAGACCTTTTAAAAACCTCTTCTTCCAAGAGATGGCTCTGATCCCATGGAAGAAAGCAATTTTTAACTGACACGACCGTAGCCAAAGACCAAGTTACTAAAAATACTGCAGTCAGCCTGACTTGTGTAGGTCGTTAGACTACTACCCAAACATTTAAAGGTATTTTAAGAGTTTGCAGGCATTCAGTACATAGTGATCACGTAATTTTCTGATGATATTGCCTATTGATATTCCAGAACAAATCTTAAGAACGATGTTTGAGAATAAGCTTTAATCTCCCCTGTAGGCCTTTTGAGGTGGGTATTAGGGGTATCCTCTGAGTACAGGAAAGCCCAGCGACTGCCCACCTTTGAGCCAAAAGCTTTCCTGGTGTATCCGCATCGAAGAGAGGAGATCTGCAAGAAAAGGTAAGGCAGCGGTGTCAGGTGCAGGCAGAGGTCTTGGCTTCCTGCCCTGTAATCAGAAATGGGGCACTGGGATTCTTTCTGATGAGGCATCATAAATGGGCTAATCCTTCAAGTTATCTCTAGCCTTCGGGAGCTTGAGGCATTTAGAAGGACACCCAGGCAGAGAGGTTAGTCATTGCGTACGTGCTGAGGAAAGTGCCAGTAGCAGTGATGAGGTGCTCTGATAGATGGAATAGGCTGCGGTATAATGAAGTTCCTAACAATTTCCAGTCCTGCACTAAATTAAATCATCCTGCTGTACGTCTCACTTTTGAAGCTGAAAATTAATGTGTTGTGTATTTGAAATGCACAGAGCTTACATTGTTCATTGGTGTTGAAAATTTCCCTATCTATGCCAATTATTAACCTACCTTAGGCTATCAATAATGACACACTACAGATAAATAACAGATAGATGCTCTTGAGAGTTTTACATTGTAAGAGCGTGAACAAAATGAACCATTTGAAAGTTAGTAGCATCATGCAATATTACCTCTGTCCCTCCCTTCATGGAGCAACCCGAAGAGCTCCAGCGGGTCCTTTGCCAGCAGAAAGTGCATTTTCTGATGCAGCGATGACAATTGTGAACTCTGCTAGAATCATCCGGTAAACTCCGTTTCTCAGATCTGCCTATGCAAGGTTTTGGCAGAGCAAGCTTTGCCTTTGCTTTTTCAACCGTAGAGTAACCAGGTGGAATAAAGGCAACTGCTTAGTGTTAAGCATTTGAAGGAGAAGTGCTATCATGCAGCATTTCATCTTGCTTACCCGATAGATCCTTAGTTAAGATCTATTCTCCAGCAGTTTTTATTGCATGTAATTTGTAGGCTCTTCTCTTTCAAAATATTTAAAATGACAGTACAAAGGCCAGCAGCTTCACTTGAACGTGGAAGGTTGAGTCTCTTTGCGGGAGTATATTTTTAACACGGACTGTTTACTATAGACTATATGTACACCGTATCTTTTACACATCATTATGTACTGAAATTGCTGTATTTGTAACTAATCAATGGAAGGTTTGTCATTCACCTGTGGTATTGCATACTGTTAAAGGCAGTATATTCTCCTTGAGAGACACCTGCCTTACCTGAAGAGCAGAAATGCTCTCAACAATTTCCCGTCTTCATGCAGTTTTGCCTCATTCAACTGATTAAAGTGTTTATGATTCCCACCTCCTTTTGAAACCCAAGAATTGTATAATGCAGACATTTCTACTGACACGCGGAGATACTGATGTCATGAAAACAAAATCCTTTCACGCATTAAAGATAGAAGCAAAATTTGAGGTCTGTGTTACGGAAATTTCAGGATGGTGCCAATTTTTAAACAGACAAGAAAATTAGTTAATAATAGGTGGTATCCATTACAGTCTGCAGAAGGTATGTCTAGATTTCCTTCAGCACCTCCAGGGTGGGCTGTGGATGGGCTGGTAAGTGGCTGATTGCAAAACGTAATATCTCGGGAGATCAGATGAAGACGTGTGGGGAACTTACAAAGGATCAGTGAAACAGAAAACACAGAAGACCGAAAAGGAAGATGAGGGAGATACGACTGAGAAGAAAAACAGCCATGAGGCATATCTGTGGGCAGATCCTGGAAGAGATCCGTCAGGTAGGAACCAGACAGAGAGAAAGATGAAGCGTCGGTCTGGAATGTGCAGAAAAGCAAAAAATACTGAGCACTTAGTATAATTAGGTTTTGCTCTAAGTCTGTATAGCTTTATCTGTGATTCCCATTTTCCTAATATTATATCCAAGGAGAGTCTATTTTCTGAAGATTTTTATTCACCTCTTTAAGGGGCATTGATGTTTCTAGCAGATCTGCTGCTGTAAAATGTTTATCAGTGATTTGACCAAAATAGTTATGCCCAAATCTCCTGTTAAGTTATCCTGTCTTGACCCTCCTGATAGCGTGGGATAGCTCCCTGTCTGTGTCTGTAGTAATGTCTTGCCCAATCTTGCTTTTAGTGTTTCATGAAATTAGGATTTTATCACTTCCTTAGGCAAATTCACTTGGGGTGGGCTTCCTACATAGCGTCAGAAAGAGATTCGCAAATGGAAAACTACTTTTTTTTTTTTTTTTATTTAAACATCCATATTGTGTAGTTTATTTTATTACTCAGTTTTCTGACTCCTCAGTAACTCTAAATACCTCCTTGCTCTTTTTGCTATTTTGGGGATTCTGCAGTGAGGTCTGAATTGCATGCATTGCAGTCACATTCATATTTGTATCAGAAAAAATTACTTACTCCCAATTATATATATATAATTATACAATTAGAGTATAGAATGACCTTCTGGTGTGATACAAAATAAGACAGAGGATGCCCAATAAGAAGATACTTTGGATTTTTTGTTTGCATGTTTTAACTAGACAGATCTTCCACCTTAAAAAGATGTGTTCCTGCAAGACCTGGGATTTTCATCTCTGCACCCGAAAAGAAAGCCTGTCCCAGGCAACACGTCTGCTGGATGTGTACATTCCTATGCTTAGCAGCCGTACGGACCTCATGCATTGCTTGTAGCGCCTTGCAAGCAGAATATCCACATTCTTAGATTTATTTTGCTGTCTGCCTTGTTTCTATGTAGCAGATTTATTCCCCATTAAAATCTTCAATCATTTCTGGGTTTGGTGTCATCTTAGTTATCTGCCACCTTCCTGTTTTGACTTACATTCTTTTTACTTCGCGTTACAAATGCATCGCACAGAGGTATTAACTAGCCAGGACATGGGGCCCAGATCTTCTCCTTTTCGGTTCTGTGGCCAGGGGACGAGGCTGCCCCATCCGTTTGATGGGTCTGTGACCATAACAGTACTGATGCTGGAGCACTGAGTAATGGGTGCTTCTGGTGAGAGACTGAGACAGTAGTGGGTGCCTGTGATAAGAACTGACTCTGTAGTTTTTCTTCAGAGGCAGATGATTGTAAACCTTATTGAAGTTTATTTAATCACAAAGGCTTTAAAAGGACCGACTTGTGTGAGATTCACTCTACACGTATGCATTATGGTAATAAAATCAGATATTAACCAACTTCTCTGTGGGGAGTGTGTTTGAATACACTTGACTTGGCTTTTCACAGGGGTTTTAATTGACTGTTGTGATTTCTTATTGACTTAAGACCGACATTTCTTAATAGTGGTAGAGATTTGAACAGATACTTATCTTTCCAGTATTAAGGATAAGATTTGTCATTCATCTGGAATGATTTAATCTATAAATAAAATCTTAATGGGATAATGGTTCTCTCTGCTGATCACATTTCTCAGGCTGACTTTTTTCCAAAACGTATCTTATTGTTCAAATAGTTAAAGTAGGGCATAAGAGGACATTTTTAACAATTAATTATTAATTTTTAAACTCCTCATTTGAAATCTAGTTGCAATATTAAGCAGATTTTTTTTTTTTTCTTTTTTAATGGTGACAGCAAATGGGCAAGCCTGTTCCAGTGCCCCAAACGTGAGTCTCTGTGTGTAAATCCCGTATATGGGATTTACAGAAGAAAGGGAGCAATTGGTTAGTGGGAGTTTAAAGGTCAGGTGTGTGAGTGAAGTGAGCGGATGGGCCATTGAGGAGTGGAGTGATGGATGCTGAGAGCTGCTCCCTGATCTCCTCCAGGTCATGGGTAGAATAGCTGTGATGTCTTGCATTGGCTGTAACCTTCTTGGGGCTCCAGCTCTTTGACCCACTAGCACATGGTGGGTCCCAAAAGGGGAAGAAGGTCGTACTCGTTCCCAGTCTGTTCTTTTAAAGCCGTTTTCCTCCTGGAGGCAGAGTTACTGAGCGAGGCGGATCAGGCAGGAGGAGGTTCCAGGGGAGGAACACGTTTGCTCAGACGAGGCTTTGATCCTTCTCCCATCCATGATTCATCTCTCTCCACGGGCTGGCTGGGAGCTCACGTTCTGACAGAGCACACTTCGTATTTGACCTGAAGGTTATAATGTAATTTTTCCAAGGAAAGGTATCACTGCTCTCACTTTCATCCACAGCAATCCTAAGTCATCACAGTTAGAAGTTAAATTCATGCATGTCTTGTGGACTTCTTTTCTGGGATACCTCTGTTTTCTGCATTAACTTTGATTCGGTGGTATGTTCCCATGCTGTGTAGCTGCTCTGCATGTTCCTTTCAATCAAATAAAATGTTTACTAAGGGCACAGTAATGCTTTCTCTTAAATTGGAGCTTTAATTCAGGAATATCAGAAAATTATCAGTTACCAGCCTGCAGAACTATCTCACAAATAGTATAGTTTGGTCTTCTAATGTGGTTTCTTCTGTAGATCAGATGATGGATGTCTGCTCAGTGAGCTTCACGGTCAGGTTTTCAAAGCCTGTTCAAGAAAACATTAATATGAACACTCTGGAGTTTTAAATAGCAAAATATTGTATTTGGTCATAACATTGTTGGTACTTTTTCTTTCATTTTGGTTAATATGTGTTAGCTGTTTGCAGAATATGGTTCATTTGTGGGCTCTTAATACTAGAATATTTCCAGGTGAATGAAAGTAACATTACCTACAGAAAATACATTATCAAGTGCAAAACTTGAATGTGTGAGCAGTGTGAGTGACATAACCCATTGCTCGTGGGTTTGAGAGGTGCCCCGTGGACATAGGAGATGAATGTGTTTGGTCTCAACGGGAGGTGTGAGAGGCAGCAGCACCTCAGATCCCTGTCTCGGAGGGGTTTTGTCACAGGAACTGCCCCATTTTTGGGGTAGGAGGGATGGAAGGGCAAGGCTCCAGGGAAGGCATAGGAGATCGAGCATCCCAGCCTCCAGTACCAGCCTGACACTGACCAGCTCCTGGTCAGCATTTGGCCCACTGGTTATTTGTCACCTACCCCACATCTCAGCTTTAGCCCCAGAGCAGATCCATCGACGGCAGCGTCCTGCTGCCTGGATGACTGTCATCACCATGAAGGTGATATTAGCACGGGATCCATTTTGTTTTCCTTAAACCTTGCAGGTCTTTCAGCCATGTGGTCCCTAACATTTGAGTTAGTTAAGAAACTCAACTGCTAAAAAGTAAAGAATGAAGAGAGATGGACAAAGCGAGCCAAAATCTCAGCTTGTGTAAACAGGTGTCACTGCTGACATCAGAGCGATGCCATTTTACATGGGCTCAGGATCTGTCCCCATCAGCGGGTTTCTGCCCTGCGTATCTGCGCAGGCCAGGGGCTGTGTTTGTAGGTGAGTTATAATGCCTTCAAATTCCCTGTTTACATTGGAAATACTTGACAGAGGCTTAAATAAGCACTGCTACCAGGTGGGCTTTCAAGAAAGACGGTATTTATAAAAAGTGTAGTGGCTGTGTCTGAACTTAACAGCTTCATGCATTTGTATGACTTAGTGTTTACAATTTTCTCGTGATTTTTTAATGAAACAGAATAGTGGCTAACTGGTCAAATAAACGCAGAACATCTTTGCATATCATTGTACTGCCACAGTTTTATGAGTGAAATTGCTTTGTAGTTAAAAGATGTCTGGGAACAAGCTAAAGAGATGGTGTCAAAATAAAAATAATACACTTCAAAATATTCCCGTTCTCACTGGGGATCCTGCTGACACTCAGCATCCCAACTCTGCCCTTGCTGTGCACGAAGAGTAAGAGAGCTGGTGAAGGGCCTGGAGAACAAGCCTTACGAGGAGCGGCTGAGGGAGCTGGGGGTGTTCTGCCTGGAGAAGAGGAGGCTGAGGGGAGACCTGATCGCTCTCTGCAGCTACCTGAAAGGAGGAGGTACCAGGTGGGGGTCGGTCTCTTCTCCCCGGTATCTAGCGATAGGACAAGAGGAAGTGGTCTCAAGATGGACCAGTGGAGGTTCAGGCTCGACATTAGGAAGAACTTCTTCACTGTCAGAGTCGTTAGGCATTGGAACGGGCTCCCCAGGGAGGTGGTGGAGTCACCGTCCCTGGAGGTGTTCAAAAAACGTTTAGATGTGGCACTTTGAGACATGGTTTAGTGGGCATGGTGGGGTTGGGTCGAAGGTTGGACTTGATGATCTTTGAGGTCTCTTCCAACCATAAAGATTCTATGATTCTATGGGACTGAGTGAAATCACCCAGCACTGGGGGTCCAGCCAGGGTGCAGGATCAGGCCACAAGGTGTTAATTTCTACTGAGTCTTTTCAGCATCTCACTCTGATCGGGAGCTGACACATTGAGCACTGCTTGTTTTTATTTCAAACTCACTCCCCCATTCAATGCCGTAGCACTCCTGTCCAGCATCGCTTTCCTCCTCTTTGAGGTGCGGTTTCCTGGGGCCGGGTGGACAGAGGGAACTAGGAGGTGCACTGTGTTTCTGTGCCACGCGATGCGTGCGCACACCCCTTCTTCGCACCCTTCCCACCATCGCTCACTAAAGCTCGTTTATGCGTGTATTAATCCCTGGGGGTTGACTCCAAGAGGTCGCGCTCCAAAAGCAGTCATTCCCAGGTGCCTGAAGAACCTCCTAAGGCACACGTGGGTCAGCTGTTACAGGGGGACAGTAATTCCCCCCCCTCCTCCGTGTGACAGTGGGTTTACACTGCTGAACGTGGTTTTGCAAAGACCCTGAAGTTCCCTTAACACCACCATCCATACGACTTACTGTTTGTGCGTTAAAAAAAAGATAAAAATATAAGTGAAGACTAAAGTCACCATTCAACTTTTTCTTGAAAAGGAAAAAGGTATCATAGCAGTGCGAAAATGCTACTGATGTTCAGATCGATCTTTCCAGCCTGTGTTTACGTGAGTCGTAGGAGGATTTTTCCTACAAGTAGCCCTGTTAACTTCAGTGCATAAACTGTGTCTCTTCTTGTGCACATGGGTTTGCAGGATTAAAATTGCTCGTAAATGTTAACACATAACTCGTTCAGCAACCTCATAGCGTTTGTGTTTTTCTTAGCTGTAACGCTGCAGAGTCATTCTACCTCTATAAAACTCGTGGAGAGATTTTAAGGTGGGCCAAATACATCTCAAAGATCGGTTGCTTAATTAACACAAGGCCTTACAGTGACAGCATTGCAAAACAAACTCCAGAGCTGGCCCTGTGCCTCTTTCCACTTCGCAGTTCTGCTACCCATATGTCTCAGCCTGCCAACACGGAGCATCAAGTGCATTTTAATAGCTGCTGTTCTTCAAATAATGTCATTACTGTGACAGTGACTTTATAAATGCCTCTTACTGTCCTGATGATACAGAATTGATGTATTAACAGCATCTTTTTTTTTTTCTCTCCTATTTTTCCCTTCCAGGAGCAAATTCATCAGTTGTTTTTGATTTCATGCCTACATCATCATGGAACATCTCAAGTGAATTAGATAAAGGTAAGTGGACAGAAAACAATAGAAAGATGTGAAATTGGAGTTAAAAATCTGAATTCTTCTTCTTGACTTGGCCAAACCAGCAAGCAAAGGGCTGAGGGGGCATTTGAGATAAACCTTGTTTGCCTTGTGATTGTTTGACATTTAATTCTGTGTGGTTCTGTGATTTCTGGAGAATGCTGTGTTGGTTTCTTGTACCAGTAAAACGTTCCACGTGGTAAAAATGTTTCAAGATGTGAGTTCTGTTGGTTTACGAACTGCTCGACGTTTTGTCTGGTGGATCTTGGGGTTTGAACGGAAAATTTGCAAGCATCAGGCAGTCAGTTTGCATCGATGTGTTTTATTATGAAATTTTGAGTCTTTAAATTAATAGAAGGGGAAAATACATTTGCAGGTGGTAATTATGTGTGATTTGGAGCTCTCCGAAGGGTATATATTGTAAAAAAAGGGATGCAATTCTCATTCCCCTTCATTTTGTAAAGTATGCACCACCAATTATTTAAGCCAAATTGCTTAGCTTCCTCTAGCCCTTATTGCAAGGCAGTGGCCTGCAGCTCCGGAGTCAGTCTGGTCTTTGAAATGCTTCTAACGTAACGTTTACAGTGGAGAATGCTGTAAGCCACACTAACCGTGCAATTTGTCAACCCGTCTTTTCATTTGCTTATGACTTTCCCAATCATTAACTATTTAGTCCAAAATTTCCCATAGTGGAGTTCTACCACAGATGGTTTTCCCAAATGTTTTTGTCTGTATTTTGTTAATGTTTTTTTATGAACATGTGTTCATAACGTTTTATGTCTATGCATAAATATGTTTTCTGTGCTTAAGTATGAAGAGAATATGTAGTTCTGAGTGCTTTAAGGCAAAGTTGACTTTTTCACATCTGCCTTCCCACCAGGGAAGGAGCAGGACTTTCTGGTGATCTGGGACACATTGGAGAAGACGAAAGTCAACGGGCTTGTGCTTGCTGGTGGGAAAGGGAGAAAAGCATGTAGTCATTAAGCAGAGAATTCCCAGTTCACAGCAAATTGCTGAAAGAAGGCGTTGACAGAATGGATGTCTTACCCACTGCAGTGATTCATCCAGGTGCCCATGGCAGGTCCGCAGGTCTGGGCTGTGCTCGGGGAACGTCCCGAAGCTACAGAGAAGTGAGGGCGGTGGCTCCCGAAGCAGGGTGCCTGCGTGTTTTTTACTTATTTGGCAGCTTTGTTTGGTTTTTCAAAAAGTAAGAAATAAGTAAGTGGTGTAGAAAATGTAAATTAAGGCCATAAAGCCAAACGCTCAAAAGTTAGGAAATGCCAGAGAAGGCAATCGGACGGTCCTTATTCAGGCCTCTTACGATATCCTTGGCAGGCAACCTTTAGTAGCCTACAGGATAGATTTTTCTCTAGGAACCCACCCTGTGATCACAGGAGAAGACAGGATCACACTTTGTTGAAGTGGTGGAAATGTTTTTTGCAGGTGATCATCGGGGTAGATTCTTTGTTCTCCACTGTGAGCCCAAGGGTTCAATTGGTAAAGTGCCCGTAGATTGCTATATATTGCAGGGAAAGCTGTGTGCCTCCAATCAAAACCTAGATGGAGGGGAAAGTGAAGATAATGTAATTTTACAGTAATTTGTGTCTGATCTGTGCTGAAATATAACCCCCGGTAGCTTCTTTGTTGTTATTCCTAATGGAAGGTTTTGTGTAGGCTGTTTTTTAATGACCAGGGTGATTTTTAACCCGTATTTTGGTTCAGCTTTCTCTTAGCTGGTAGTTCAAGTGCTCCTTATTTTCAGTAGCATGTGCCCCAAGCGGGCACTCTCCAAAACCTTAGTTTGATTGATGTAGCTAGGAAACAGAGAAAGGTGCCCAGTGGCAGCATGGATTGCCTGCCTCCTTTGGCATCTACTTTCTTCAAAATAGTCCCCACGCGGGGTTGTATCAGCCAGCGTTCAGACGTCCCACCCTGGCTGTCGGTGTACCTGCTCTCTCGGAAAGCAGCAGCTCCAGAGGTAGCAGAGGTAAAACTTGGGGCGACTGCCACCGTCCTGGATGTTGAGGCATCTTGTTGCTCAAAGCAAAGCTTACGCTTTCTGTGCCAGCGCTGAGCCTGGCCTCTGTGTTAGTAATTAAACCATTTTCCGCATTACTTCCATGGCACCTGTTCCTGAGCTATATTGTCAGAAGCAGGTAAAATGAAGTTACACGCTTCTAATCCACCTGGAATGCGGCAATTACCACTCATTGGGCTGAATTCTGCATTCCCGGGGGATTACCGGCCCCTTTGCTCGAGCTGATTAGCATTTAGACTGCTGTAAGCTTACACACCTAAACAGGGATTTACATATGTGATTAAAATGCATTTGCTGCCCAAAAAGCTTAGTCAGAGGGGCGGATTCTTCCAAAGTGCCTGCAAGCAAAGTAAGGGGCACAGGTTTTGTCTTGTCTAAGAGAGAAGCAGGGGCTTTCATGTAGGAGCTCCTGGTTCTGCTAAAGGTCTTTGAAACTCCGGCTTGTCTAAAACCAAATATACTGCAGTGCATGCTGACTTGGTGAGTTGAAACCTCAGAGGAGAAAACGAGGCGTGCACTTAGTTTCCATTTCTTTTGTAAACAAGCATCTCAAGAAATCAACATCCACTTGTCTTTGCTGTAGTCAGCCATGAGGTCACGCGGACGTCCCAGTAAAACTCATTTTAAAGCCTATTAAGTTCACCACATGAAAGTGGTTTCCAGCCGAATTTCCCAATTAAATGGCTATCCGCTTTAAGTGGCTCTACCTCTACCTGCTGCCTTTTGGAAATGAACATCTCTTCCTCAAATATGTCTCCCATGTGGGAAGGAGGAACAACTCATAGACTTGCTGAACAATATTCTGCATTTTGAAATAATTTCTTAATATGGGACTTTCCCTAGCTCGGTGAGTTCTGCAGTGATTATCTTACAACTGAGCCCTATTCAGGTTTCAATTTCTATTAAATAAGCTAAATCGACAGCATTAAACAGTTGCCTGTTTATTCTTTTTAAGAGGAAATGAATTTAAAAGAGACGCAGCCACCCGTGAAGAGCTGTTGAAAGCAGCGATTGATGGAAGGGAGGAGGTGGTTTCTCACCAAAACCTTAAAAAAACAAACAAACTGTGCATAAAAAATAAAAAATAATCGCTTTTAAAATAGGGGAAATTTAGCTGTGAGCATTTCTCTCTTTTCCGACTGGTAAATCACGGCGTGCAGAGGGAATGCCACGAGGGAGAAAGAGAAATGAAAATGTGATCCAGTAAATGTTTAATTATATAAGGAGAAATAAGTGAACGCCAGGGAAAAAGGGAGCTCTGGCAGTAGGAAAAGGCCCATCTCAGGGGGTCAGCGGCAGGATGCGAAGCCTTTCACCCCCAGGTTGCTAGCTGAGATTTCCCTCGGGCTGGAGGAGCCTGCAGCTGCCCGGCAGGCAGGAGATGTCCAGTGGGGACCGTAGCTCATCCCTTCGTGAGGCTCGGAGAAGTCCCCCTCCGTGTCTGCTCCTACCTGGCCCCATCGCACCGGGCTTTGTAACCGCTCCTGATGCTCACCACAGCACGGCCATTCGCTCTTGGTGGCTGAAAGCAGTTTTCTTATCTAGAAATCGTTGGACATCGGCTGCGGGAATAGGTGATATCTGAGGCAAAACAAAAAGGCCAGATGAAATGAGGACTAAGTGGAGTTCACAAGGACACTCTGCCTCGGTGCCACCTTTTAGGGTCCATGCTCCGTTCTTTAATGCAACTCTTTTTTGGGGTGTGCCAGCAGGTGAGGGAGCAAGGCAGGCAGCCCAGAGCATTTTTAAATCTTTCTTTCTTCCTGTTGTTTAAGGCACTCTGGTTTCTCATTTCTCCTTGCCTGTGCGTTGCCTCCCCTCTCTCCCCTTACACCACAGGACAAGTTCCTGCTCCGCACTCTGTTTGAGAAAGCTTCCGATTTACCATGAGCTCTTTTTTTCCTTGATCCTTATTTAAAAAGGTGAAGAGCCCTTCATTCAGTTGCTTCTCTTCCACAAAAACAATTGTGGAAGGGTAGGCTTTCCCTTCCGACAGATGTCGGTTTATTTACAAAGAAATAGATAGGACTGAATTTGAATGAGAGCCTATTTACATCTGGTACAGTAGAGGAATTGTTTGGGAACTCTTCATCCTTCCGCAAAGATAATATTGGAGTCTTTGCCAAGAAAGAGTCAGCTTTGAAATATTATTTTCTTTTACCTGTGAGTAGGATTCAGCTTCAGTGGAGTTGACTCTACAGGACTGATAAAAGGAGGATGCCATCGCTGCAGCTTCCCCTGATCGGGTCCTCCCGGTCCACCCATGCCCACCTGCAGCCTCAGGAGCTCTTTTCATCACAGGAGCTCATTTCATCACAGCAGCTCCCTGACCGCGCACAAGAATGTGTCCTGGCCGTAGTTGAGCCAGAGTGGAGGATACCGGTGCTGGGGTGCAGCATGTTATCTCATTGCTGCTACCTCCTCCTCCCGGGAGCTCTTCACTTGGGCCTTCACTTTCCAAAGAAAAAGTATTAGTTTGAGTTTTTGCAGATACTGCCTATTTTCCTTTCTCTTTCATGGCCTATCTGCTTTGGCAAACAAGTATAAAACATTAGAATGATTCAGGGCTTGGGAACCATTTTTGTTTCCAGACATCTACAATCCCAAGCCCGGGCTTTGAGCTCCCCACCACTCACAGCCTCTCTGTGCGGCGTAGTCCTTGCGGTCACTGCTGCGACAGCGTGTACCAGTCTCGTGGTGCTCCAGGTGCTATGTGGAAGGCGAACATTCCCCGGAGAGCTTGGCAGCAAGAGTCGGGATTTTACAAAATGCACCCCAAATCACTCAGTGGTTTAAGGTTAAGCTGGGATTTATCCTTAAGTATTCAAAGGCATATCAATACAAGGATCACCTCTAGCAAGCATCCCTCCCCTGGGATGGTCTGGGGGTCCAGAGCAGAAAATAACGGTGGAAGGCCAAAAGGGGAGATGGATGGGAGAGCTGCAGTATTTGCCCCACTACCCTGTGCGTGGGACTGTGTGTCATTAACTTCTTGGAGATCCTTGTGCAGGCAGAACATCCCCTGGCCGGGTGGGCTGGGTGACAGCTGCAGCGCAAGAAGAGGCCGTGGAGCGCAGAAGGGGCTGCAGGACATCCCGGTGGGTGGCTGCTGACGGACCCTTTGGGTCTGGGGGCTTCCTGAGGGGAGAAGCAAGCCTTGCCGTCCTTAATGACGAATCCAGGCTAAAGCTGTCACCTTGGCAAGTCTTTCCGGGCAGGGAAATGACCTGGCTATGAGTTCTTATAGGGAAAATCTTTCTGATGTCCCAGGGAGAATTTGACTCTTAGGCAAACTACATCTTAAAAAATATAAACAAAACCAAACGTGGAGAAAACCAGGTGGATTGAGGCCTCCTGACTTTGGCCCCAGTTCTTTAGAGATTTCCAGATTCTCTTTTGAAATCACTGGATGTGAATTTGATACACGTGGTGAAAGGGGAAGAATTACAGCTTTCACATTCATGCACAATTTACCTTTTTATTTTCCTTTATTATCTGGGGGATATTCGGTAAATCAAACTCCCCTGATGGGATTCTGATTCTATTTGTGGGGTCCCGTTAGTAGCGGGGCAGTAAATTACTGCTACTTTGTTTGAAAATTTTTTTAGCCACAGTACATTAGCTCCTTTTGTTTGCTTTTCCACTGACGGGGTGTACATTTTTATTTGAGAATTTGTGTTTCTTGAATGTCTCATTTATAAATAATACAGGGTGTGAAATTTGAAGGTCACAGAACACAACCTGAAAAAGAAACCACCCTGAGTAACGCCGGGCATTCATGGCAAAAATCTTTCACAAAATGCTTACTTACATTGGATTTTTCATATAGCCTCAGTGTGTGCCGTGAATATCTGGCCATTATACATAAGGTAACTGTAGATAATAACCTTTTCCTGGCTCATCCAGCTATCTTTGTTTATTTGAAAGATTGATAGATCAGAGGGTCAAGGGACGTGTTTTATTGTAAGTTTCTGTTCCAAATTTCCTGACATTTTTGGTCTGAAAAAAAATAGACCTTTAAAAGGCACAGAAAGGGCTAATAAGAACCAGATCCTAAAGTGATGCTATGTCAAAATGTCAAAAATAACAGCTTTTCTTTGACTCTACGACATTAATCTTAAGGCACATACCTTTCTATACACCCTTCCTTTAATAGCTCGAGTTTTTGTACGTGGCTCTTTACTGCAGAGCAGCTTCTAAAGTGACAACAAAATCCCTTGATGGTTTTCAGTAGTTGGGTTTATAGCTGGATGTGGACATTTGTTTACCTATTCCAAATCGCTTTTTTTGTGATAAAGTTTAGAGGCTTCCTACTTGTGCTATAAAACTGGTTCCTGAGTAAAGAAAAGCTTCATTTCCCCTTGCCAGATTATAGTGTCAAAGCTATCACCAAGACATCTGTCCTTAAACCTGAAAGTTGACTCATAAAAAGAGAGGCAGATGTGTACTCTCACATGCGTATTAAGAATTCACATTGGCATGAAGGGCAGCGAGTTGTCCAGTTCCTATCCGAAAGCAATGGGATTCAGGTGCTCAGCCCCAGATAATTTTTTGGAATTCCATGGGCATCCGTACTCCGGTTTCCCTCCACAACCCCTCCCTGCCCTATGGCCCAGGGCAATCTCTAAGCTGCTAATTATCAGAAAGCAGCAACTAATTCTGAGAATCCCAAACACAGTGAATGTCGCATGGGGACATCTGAAAAGCCATGAAGCCTTGGGCAGTGGTGAGCCTTTTTCAGTTCAGTAAATTATCCTTGGGTGGCACTAAACCCTCGAGGTAGTGTCTGGGAAGAGAAAGCCCAACACACAGCTGCAGCATATATCCCGAGTTAAGTCTTGCACATACACATCACTGAGGAAACTCATTTGAAAGTATGCTGGGCAAGCAAAGGCAGTACAATATTTCCTTTTGTCCCAAGACAGTTGACTTTGAATATTTCTGCATGACTGTCTGGACTTCTTTAACTCTGTTATTCTTCATATGGGTTGCCACATCATGGGTTGAGTGCGATATCCCTTTCCTCCCACTGCCTTTCCTCTACTTTTATTCATTTAAAATAAGTGAAATTCCAGCCGGGAGTCTTCCTTTTGCCCCTTTTAATAACAAGGGTCTGTTGCTCAGACCCACAGATCGGATCTGCCAGGAGTTCTCTTCCTTTGTGAGTTATGGGCAGATCAAGCCATCAATGGTTAATCCTTTTTCCAACTGAGAAGTATATCTTCTGGCTGTGGCCACACTTCAGTAAGACATCCTACTGGTTCCTTTTTCAGTTGAACTGGAAGAGCTTAAAACTCAAGTCGCTTGAACATAGGGAACAGCCAGCAAGCCCTTCCAGCATGTTCAGGCAGGGTGGGCTCCGAGTTGTTGACTTTCTCCAAAGAGAACAATTCCATATAGCAAGTTTCCAATGGTCCGAGCTCGATGGTCGTACCAATACATGCGAGTGCAGGGTACGTCAAGGTGTAGCATTGGACTGAGCTAATGTGGATAATCAAAAGCTTGGAATGAATGAAAATGCTTCTTTCCGGACGCATTTATATTAAATGGGACAGACTGTGTGTCAGACTCTCTGATTTACCCGATAGGCACTTTCCTTTTACACAAAGGTTACCCGCTCTTTTAAGTTACCAGTCGCTAAACGTATCTATCTTGCAGTCACCGACTGAGACACTTTTTGCATTTCTTTTTGCCAGTGTATGCTGTGACAAAGAACCGGTGAGCTGCTAAACCGTTTGGTGCAAAAAGATAAATCCAGTAAGCAGTCTTTAAGACTGGTGTCCCACCTGCTTTGTCCACCCTGGTCAGGTGGTTGCTTTATGCGCTGTAATGCAAATTTGAACTTTCAAACCCAGAATTAAACTTATCCTCCAGTCCAGGAGCTGGAAATGGTGTCCCTACAGCTGTAGGTTTCCTTGATAAAAGGTCTGGAGATGTTCCTGTCCAGAGAAGTGTGTTGTAATGGGAAGTAACTTGGTATACCTGCCTCTCTGTTGCACCTGGATTAAAGCTGTTGTCAGACTTGTGACAGCTTGAATGGAGACTTTAATTTTAGTTTTTCTTTGAATATTGCAAAAGACCAGAAGGGCATAAAGGAAAGAATAAACGAAACAACAATTCTTCTCATAAAATGAACATTTGAGGGTCTAATCCTGCCTCCCCATCGTGCGTTAAACACCCAGTGAAATCAGAAACACGTAGCGCGCACGGTGCTTGGGGAGAAAAAAAGTTTCTCTGTGGCCAGCAAAATCCTCCTCCAAGCAAAGAGGGTGTTACTGCTCTAAGATGTGTCTTTGATAATTTAAGCTAGAGTAACCATGTGGTCACAGAGGAGATTAACATTCCTTGGCCAGAGAGGACGAGCTTTTATTTTGAAAGCCACCTGGGTTCCACTTAAAAGTAGTAGAATACTTCAGGATTTATTATGACCGGGCAGGCTCCTATTTAACAATGTCAAGACGTAGCTGTGGAAATACACACGCTTTTCTTCTTTTGAGACACGCAACACGCTACGTTTCGTCCTTGCACAGCTGTTGCTATTCTGTAACATCAAACCAGCGAAACGTTTGGCCATGAAGGATACCTAATATTTCGATTTTATATGCAGTGTCTCCAATTTGTGTGCTTAGAATCATGAAGATGACTTATGATGTGTTGTGTTTGCATTGGCAACGGCTCAAAACCAGAAATATATTTCAGGCTTGGCTTTCCAGATATTATCTCAAGTCATTTAAAAGTTCATTATAGGGCACCCGCTAGTGCTGCTATAGTAAAGGGGCTGTCAGCATTTTTCAAGGGTTTATAGCTCAGCCATTAAAAAAAAAATCTCTGTGGGCTAAAACTTGGCATTCAAGGTCTAGACCCAGCAGTAAATTGTTTTTACAAATTAAAAAAAAATCAGTTTGACTATTATTAAATTATAGGTGGGCTAAATTTTATTTAGAACTTTTTCAGAGTATATTCTCATACTTCGGTGAATTAAAATGTTTCCAAAATGCTTTTATAGAGTGCTACTCTAAAATATGGACCGGCTTTTGTTATGTTCTTGAAACCCTGAGATTTAACTTAAAATATAATAACAGCGCTTATCCCAGCGTAGCACTTTTCACCTTCAAAATGCTTTATGAGCATTATCTCATTAATGTACATAACAGCCTCCCCATGATGTAAGAAGGATTATTATCCTCACTTCATAGCTGGAGAGATTGAGCCAAAAGGTTTAAGGCTGTTTTTAAAAGGACTTAGTTGCACAAATCCCATGTGAGCTTTGATTGGCTTTGGGTGTCTACTTCCCTTTGGCTCTTCTAAAAATCACAACTGAAGTGATTCACCCAAGACTACTCAGAGCCAGGATTAAAACTCAGACTTTCCAACGGCCGGTGCCACTAGACTGGTTAATTCTCAGAAGCGCAGTCATTACTTTGTACATAAGAACCATCATGTTTCTAAGAAATTATTCTTTAGGTCAGAGGGAGTCAACTCTGGGCATCTGGGGCACTCCTTGGTGGCAAGGAGGCTCTCAAATGAAATATGGTAAAACGTGGCTTGCTCTAAGACCATGGCCGTGCAACATGATGTCTTCATCACATGGGTAAGCAGCGGGTCCCTCCCGTTTCATCAGCCCTGTTTGCCTCCT
>NW_009603012.1:87570-108525 GCF_000690535.1 Cariama cristata | reverse complement strand
TTTACCGCCGTTTTTCTTGGCCTTCGGTTCCAGAAGGAGAAGGCGCTAATGCTGATGGCACCAGAGAGGGACTGAGGGCGGGTGACCTGGACAGAAACCTGGCCGCAGGCAGGAACTATTTTATATGTTCTTTGCATAGTTGTTAGTAAGGGGAGAGGATGGTGGCAGTAGCTTCGGAGATTTGATGGGCTTTGGTAGGTGAGAGTTAGACTCAAGTATTAAAAATAAAATTGGGCTTCTCTTCGGCCCCTCCACACCTGGCAAGGGCAGCAATGGATGGCTTTTGTGCATGCCAGGGAAGGAACGCTCGTAATTTTGTATGCCTCAGTAACAGTCCAAGGTTTTTTGGAAGCACTGGTAGACATTCAGCTGGCTTTCAGTCACAGAACTGCTTTATCTGTGAGAAACATCTTCTCATGAAGGTTCCAATTGCTTGAAACCTACCCTATTTAAATCTCATCTCTGATTTATGATTTGGATGCAAAATGTATGGATTTGAGGAGAAAGCTAAGCTGAATTTAGCAGATGCGTTTTGTTTTAGTGGTTCTGTAGTAATTCATGGAGGAAGGTGGAGAACTCTTAGAGGAGTCAGAAGCTCCTGACGCTGAGAGACCATTTCTGTTTGTACCTGTAGAGAAGTTGCACCATAGCTCTTGCATTACAGCCATACTCTTTCACTGGCTTACTGTTGCTACTGATACTTTAAAATCCTTCTCCAGCCTTTGGAAACCCATTCTACATCCTTAGTCCTTTATTTGCCTCTCCTGTATACCACAGGACCTTTAAAATATTATATTTACTGTGGTGTTTGTCAGTAAGACCATCATAGGACTGAGGCCGTTCTGTTTTCTGACTCTGTTATACTGTAGATGTCTGAACCAGTCTTTGAAACATTATCAGGAATTATATAGATGACTGTGGTATAGAAATGTTACATTGGATAATTAAATGCGGTTATCCAGTTCCATGCGATTAGCGTGTTTTTATTAAACCCAGATTGTGCAGAGAACCCAAGAATATGTGCGCTGACTTAGATTATGCTTCTCAGTGAGGTGACTGAGATAGCAAGTCAGAAACTTTCCTAGTCTTGCAGTGAAGCGTGCAGCAATGATTCTGGAGAGCGGGAGGGCCAGTCCGGCACCCCGGGCAAGAGGCATCGGACCCTGTTGTCTGTCTTCACCGAGGGCTGGGATCTCTGCTCTTTTTACCCCGTACACAGATTTCCTCACTAATTAGATCCGTGGGAGCGTAGGTAACGGTCATATTTTGCGCAGTTTCATACCTACATGTTAAAAGGCTAGTCGGTCAGTGAAAAAAAAAAAGCGTGGGCAGTGCCTTTGTGCGAAACGTTTATCCTGATGGGTCCTCGGGACCAAAGGAGAACAGGGACGCCTTGTGTAAAGTGCTGTGCAAATACAGGGTAAGAGCTTACATGCTAAACAGATTAAATACAAAGGAAAGAGATACTTATATACACAAAGCATAATGAAGGGAGTAGCTAGTAAAGAGATGATTAAAATAAATAATTAGGGAAATGGATTAGTTAGGCAAGTTAGTTGGCTAAGCTGTTTTTATACCTGCTGGAGATTTTTTTCATACTTTTAGACAGGCTTATTGCTGGAGTTAACAGTAGATGTACCAGAGAAGTGGAGCGTTAGCGGCACAGCACAGGTTTACTTACTGCTAGGCTTTTCCTGACCTCCCGCGTTAGCTCCCAGAGCACAGGGGCAGAGTACAGTCTTTGGATTTCTCATTCCTTGGCCACCCTGCTGAGACAGCCAGCAGATGATAATGGGTTTGGGCCGCTAATGACCACCGTTAGATTTGAACCTGTGACACGGAGATGAAAGCCCGCATATTCCGTTCCCTGTCCCCAGTCCATCTCGTTCTCTGCCTTTAAAGGTTTTAATTAAATGTTGAGTACAGTTAACTAGAAATAGTCCTCTTCCTGAACGATGCAGAATGAAATAACACTTGACAGGAGAAGGCAAGGCTCACGAATGGATTAGAAGAGATTAATTTTACTAAATTTTGATTTAACATTCTCTGTCTTAACAAAAGAACCCTTGATCTTCCGCTTGCACCTATCATGAGACCTGTTTCAGATAAACTTTAGTACCCTTAGCAAGGGAAATAGTGAGTGAGAAAAAAGTCTCCATCTCCTAACCATGATCCTGATTCCTCATCTATGCAGTTGGTGCTTACAAAATCATTGACAACATCCTGGCTACGCTGCTCTGCGAATCAATTAAAAATGGCTCCAAGATCTTAATTTCTGAGTGATTCATTTCATATATTCCTGTATTTTGTGGGTGCTAACATGAGCAGAGGCAGATCTACATAGGCAGAGGCATCAAAATGAGCATCCGGATTTCTGATGCATGTTTTTTGTGTTTATTGGTTAGCAAAAAGGAAAAATAAAATAAAAAGAGAAGCAGCGTTACCTCCTTTCTCTGTGTTGAATGAAGCCAAATAGGATGAAGTTGAGAAAATAGAGAGAATCCATGGGTATATGAAGCAAGAGAAGTTTTCAAGAAATACAGCATTACTATAGTGCAATGGAAATTCTGAAATTTGTTCCTTTTATTACTATGCAAAACTCTGTGGGACCTATTGCCTGCCCTAAAACGTCAATTAACAAGTAGTGTTGTTTTTTACTAAACCTGATAGCCACTTCCTTTATTTCCCTTTCAAAGACAAACATGAGCTTTCTTTAAAATGACATTTCCTGAGCTGGAATTCTTTATTCACCCTTTTTTCTTTTTACATAACAGACTACTTCTTGACGCTTGACGAACCTATGAATAACATAACTACCACCCTTGGCCAGACGGCAGAGCTGCACTGTAAAGTCTCTGGCAATCCTCCTCCCACGGTCCGTTGGCTGAAAAACGACGCTCCGGTTGTCCAAGAACCCCGGAGGATCTCCTTCCGTGCCACAAGCTATGGGTCTCGACTGCGAATAAGGAACCTTGACACTACCGATACCGGCTACTTCCAGTGCGTTGCGACTAATGGCAGAAAGACTGTTTCTACAACCGGTGTGCTGTTTGTAAAATTTGGTAAGTTTTCTCCTTTTAAGCAGTTCAAACTGTTACTTAGAAAAACAACTCTGGAGAAAGGTGCATTTATCCACTGAAAATGAAGGCACTGATGCAGTAGTATCAGCCGGTCTGATTCAGCGTGTTTCTGGGAGCATCTCTGGCATGGCAATTTGTCCTCTCTGCCTGTTTGCTCTTTGCTCAGCTTAGATGCCCACGTTGCCAGCTTTAATGGTGACTTTTGCCATAGAAAAGCCTGCTGGAAGCAGGACTGAAACATGGGGATTACCAAACAGCAATGTTCATTAATATGCTATCCGAGTGATTCAGAGATTCAGACCAGAGGAGAAAAAATATTTTATTCTCAAGTGCCTGAGTGACCTCCGTTATCTCTAGTAAGGGAGAAATTTCAGCTTGCAGTATAGATTGGGGGCTCGTTAGTGATAGAGATATATATACTGTCAGGTAAAATAAGCACTTTTTCTTCAAAGTTTATATTGAGATAATTGCCTTCAGAGCTGATCTTATGACTGAGAAGACACACAAAACCTGCTTCTTGTTTAGAATCTTCTCCTCCAGCTCCACATTCAAAGCGAAATAATTCACTGAGATGAAGATACTTGCACAGAGTCCGAGTTAATCCTCTTAGGAACTGGACAAATACTACACAATGCATGATGTATGTGACGAGTTTCACAGTCTTTTTTCATAAATCTCCCACATTTTCTAAATTCAAATAAGAAATTAATCATTAGATGTTCTCATAAGGCAGTTGTCTTTTAGCTTGTATCTGAAATGTAGGAGATTTTTATCTGAAAAGTGATACTTTTATAGATGCTCCTGTAGAAAACAGTAAGTATTTTTCTTTTCTCTGACCAGAGCAATATTTAATCTCACAATTCGGCTTGTGGAGCAAATACTCATTAGTATGAACTTCCTTCAAATCCGCTGCAGCCGACTGGTCCGTCGGCGCTGTGGGGGTGAACGTGCCCTCCAGCCCGCTCAGCCCTTCCAGCGGTTGCCAAAAGACAAGCACCGAGGGCAGTAACAACAAAACCCTCTCAGCCAAAGCCCACTGAAGTCAGAGCGAATTTGATCAATGCATCTGAATCAGGCCTAGGGTGAATTCCCTGATAAATAATGAAGGTTGATAGGGGGAAATGATGCTGTTTTCTCCCAGTTATAGTTACAACATGCTTTTGTACAAGCCTCCTGTGGGTTGTTGTAACCTTTTCTGTGATGGCCCGAGACACAGTTGAAATGCAGGATGAGTGCCTCACCTGTTTATTGACTTTGTCTATGGCGTTTTGCAATTACTGCTACAGGATACAGTCTTGTCTTTGGTACTGAGAAACTGCGACTCATCTGTTAAACTACATAAACCACATCCAACAGGACAGACTGTTCCTTTTGTCTTTTAAAAGGTTTTCAAAAGCTTCCTGCTTGCTACCTCACCATAACTCATCACACTGTTTTTCTTCTGTCACTTTTCCAGGTCCCCCGCCAACAGCAAGCCCAGGATCATCGTAAGTTGTTTCATGTCTGTTATGTTGGTTCATTAATCTTGCATTTCAGCAGTCAGAAGTTCATTTTTCATTTTGTGTGACAGGAGCACTTTTACATTTCACTTCAAGTCAGATAGTATGGTAATTTATTATAACTGAATTATCTGTCTCGTAGATATATTTTCATGTTACCATGTGAACTCCTATTTCTTACCTTAGACTTCTTAGTTTTCAATATTATTATCTTTAGATCCTCTGGTGCCTTCAGTCTTTGAACTGATTTCAGTGTACCTACAGCTACCAGCTACAAGTAGAAACTGATCTTCATACATGTCACAGCCCAATCCGGAAAATATTTATCACTATAAGTAGATTTTACTACCTAGGGGCTTCTTACTGATTTTAAGGGAACTGATGCTTGTAAACTCTATCTATATCTATCTATACCTGTATTAGTAAACTATCTTAAAACTGAGTTTTTAATGATTGAGTACACGGGTGGGAGTAGTGGCTGGTTTTACAACAGCTCCCTGTATCTTGGAGCTCAGGTTTGGCTTCTGCTGCTGGGTCCATGCTGCTGGGTCTGCACAGTTGCCACGTTGTTGTATTTTGGCAGTGGAGCTTCTGTCTTTGATAGCTTTCAAGAACGTATGTTTACCTTCCCATCTAGTTTCAAGATACATGATCAAACTTGCTCACCTTTTGTAGCCCCTTATTGTTTTCAAGTGTGATCTTCAACTGTTCCGAAGTTTGAAATTAATTTCGTGGTAGTGTGTCCAACATCTTATATGCACAGAACAATACTGAAAACTCACCTCTCCTGGCAAGGGAAGCTGCACCGTTAGAAGAGAAATACGGTACCAACTAAAACATAAAATGAAACCAGTAACACCATTACAAGGGATGCAAAAGCTTGAGGATGTGAATGTTCCTGACTGTCCTTATAGAAGATCCTTCACAAAGTATTGCAGAGGATATAAATTAGGAGAAGCATGGGACCACAAAAGGACATGCTAGGATGCCCTCTAATGGAACATCATAAAATGTGGTTTTGTCCTCCCTTTCGAAGGTACCTGGCGTGAAGTTACTGAGTTTGTTTGGGAAGGGGAGCTCTTTGCTTGGTCTTAGGCTCCGTTTTGTGATTGCCGTGTTCTGGGGAGGAAAGCTTCGTGGTGCTGTGGGAAGTGGGGGCTGCTGTGCTTTTTAGCAGTTTGGAGACTTAATGAGTTGAGAAGATGTGTATTTTGTGTCTGCTTCCACCTAGTTTGGGGTTTTTGAAATTTGTAAGGTTAAGCAACACGTCCTTGGCGGTCAGAAACCCATGGGAGAGCAGTGTGAGCACAGAAAGCAGAGAGCTGCGCTGGAATTTCGCTGTCTAGGCCACTCAGGATTGCCTCACTTTTTTAAAACAAAATAGATTTCAGAACCTTTCCCCATTTTTCTTTCTGACAGGATTTTGGGTTTTTTTCCCTCTCCTGCAAAAAAAAAAAAGACCACAACTTAACTAGCTAAAAGCCTCACCCAGTTTCGGAGAGATAACAGCAAACGGTCCCTCTAATTCAGTGAGTATTGCACTGAGCTCTAGGGTGATGTCGACAAAGCATCATCCAGACCATGAGGAAAAAACAAACTGGTGTCATGAGCGCTAGTTTAGAGGCTAGGAGTAGTATACTCCGCCTGAGCTAAGAATCCTTCTTCTAGCTTAACATCACCCTGTCTTATTCTGCGTGCAAAGCCCATATATCCAGGGAACAATCACCATTTTCTACGTATACCATATCAAACATTAAATTGGCTTTAAAGTGGCTTAATCCAAGATTTTCATTTTGTTTTCAGTATTCGCTGCCCATTGTTATACATGTGTACAAACGCAAAGAATGTGAAAAGGTGAAAAAAAAAGTGAGACGTCCTCTTTAATAGTCGACTTGATAATTGTGCCTTACAATTTGGTAACCAAAAAAGATATTTAATCACACTTCATTATCCTGGGAGGTTGTGGGCTCTGTCTGGTAAGAGGTCCCATTGTACTAAACATTGGAGAGAAACGTATCCAAAGAAATTTGGGGAGGGATCTCTGTTTTACTGAATAGAGAACTTTTACATTCCTGTAGAATCTAATCAGATTTAATCTATGAAATAAGAGAATCAGGAAGGAGCTTATGGCAAAGGAATTATAAACTTGGAACTCATACTAAATGAGAGTAAAAAAAAGGTCAGTGTACGTCGTCTTGAACCTCGTTCATATCTGCTGCCAGTGGCACGAGTGCAAGAGCCTTACGGGTAGCAGCAGCGGGTTAGGTCCAGCTGCGTGAATTGACATTACGGAGGAACTGCACGTTGCAGAATGCAGGAGGGAAATCGCCTCAAAATCTGTTCCTTGCTGTTTGCTGTTCTTTCCATGCAAACAATAACTTGAGTATTGCATAGCCGACACATGCATAGCCTTCATCCTGTACAAGTTGGCAAGCAAATTCGCAACTATGAAATTAATGAAAATTCGGTGGAAGTGCGTGTGGTAAGAGTGAACCCACATTACATAGGTAAGTGTCACGAAAAAGTGTTTGAAGGGGTCCTGGCTGAAGGCAGCAGTACTCTTCAGCACAGGGGAACAGAGCATTTTATACAGCTCTGCTGAATTTTGTTGTCTGACAAACAAATTTATTTAAGTTGTTCTAGAGACTAAAACATAATTTTTCTGGTATTTTGATTGCAAATTTCTTCAGACATGAAGAGAAGTCGGAGCCTGCTGCCTGTGAGGCTCTTCAAATGCATCAGCCCTCAGACTATTACGTTTTTTCGTACTCTTGATGCCATTTTAGGACTCATCATTGCTCTCAGATAAGCAACAAGTATAGTCATGAAAAATACTTACTTTCATCTGTGAAAACCAACCCCATCTATGCCAGCCTCAATTTTCAAGTTCCAGGGTGACAGATGTACTACATGGTCAACCTCCCTCCCTATCGTTTAAAACTCATGGAAGTCCTGTGGGGAAACACTTTCTTCAGGAATGGTCCTGGAAGCTGGGTCATAAAATATCTTCCTGCCATTTTTTCAAAAGTTAGGGCATTGATCCTGCAGCTTTGGCTAAACTGGCTGTGGATCTGTGGGTTCAGCTGATTTTGGTTCCCCAAAATACATTCAGAGGAACCTGTGTCTCTCTTCATTTGCTGTGCAGGCTGACCACGGGTGTTGCTCTGAGAGAATGGACATATCATCATAGGGACATATCATGTCATTTTACAGTGGTTAAATGAAGGCTAAGTATGGAAAGCACTTGAAGGATGTTATGGAATGAAAACTTGGATAGTGTTTGTGCCTTATCAGCATGAGTTTCTTCTCCTATTGTGAGACAATGAACAAAATTGATGGCAAGTAGCAACCTTGTTCAGTGGGCGTGCTTTTCCCATGTTGTCTGTATCAATCTGCCGTGAGTGGAAGGTTCTGTTCATTTAAGGATTTCATTTGGGGATCGTGTTTTTTAAAAAATCCATACGCTCAGCACTTTTTCGTCGCATAATTTGTAGGTACAGAGTTCTGCGCTGATGTGATGGCAGAAAAATAGATGGGCCAGCTGTAGCTTGAAAATAAAAAGATTAAATGGATGGCTTCTGTAAAAGAAGACAGGCAATGCTAGATAACATAATAATTCATGAGTGTGTTATATTCTTATTCTTTCTGCTTTCCTTAAGCACTGTTACCGTTAGCTAGAGCCAAAAGTCTGATTTGCAAATCAGTCTGAAGCGAATGACAGAAAACCCAGCAGAAGCAGCCCACTGCCATCCCTAAGGAAATCAAGAGCCCAAGGTATTGCTGTAGTGTAAAACACTGGCTGACCTGAGTGACCTTCCTTTAACTCTCTTGTGTTTGGCAAAGGTCAGCTTTAAAGCCCTTATCTGCGAGGCCGTGGAGTTACATTCCATTAACGTGCTCGGCTGCTCTGTGTTTCTGACGTAGCTTGAAGAAGCTTCTTTTGTCTAAAAAAAAAACCACCCCAACAACTCATGCTCCTGCTTTATAAATAAATCAATATTTTATCTTTTGTTTTGCCGGAAGGTACTACAGATACAGCACCAACTACAAGCAGCTCAGTGAGCTGTGGGGAGAGTGCGAATGCCTCTGTCCCGCAGTCCGGATGCGTGCCCAGGAACCTGGACGGCCACGCCGGCTCCGGCTCTCGGACTGCTGGAATAGTTTCCATAAAGTAGATGGTGTCAAGGGCACCTCCACAACAGGCAGGAGGCTGAGGGGGGCTTCTACCAGATAAGCCAGGTCCTGCTGGCTCTTGGTGTAAAAGGCCACCATCATCTTTTTTCCATGGAATTTACGAATGCAGACTCAAATGGAATTGATTGAATAATTTGAGGAAGATCAAAGGGAGCATTTTGCTAGTTAACTCATGTGTCAGTGTATACTTGTGCATTGCATATTTCTATATTGTACACATATATATGCACTGCTGTAGCCATTGCTTCTAAAAATTTCCTGAAAGACCATAACTTTAACATTATTTTTGAAGTTCCCATACTTCACGTCACTTTGAAACTCACTTTTTATCCGTCACCTGTGGCAAGGTTTGGTCCTTGAAGGAGGTAGAAGTGTGTATCTTAACTTCGGGTCTCCGGTTGCTTCAGAGATTGAAATCAGAAAGGGCTGAGGTCAGAGCACAGCAGATTCCCAGAGATGAGAGAATTTAATATAACAATAGAGATATTTTGACCTGGAAAATGGTTGTGTGCCCAATCTTTTCCATTATTATTGTCCTTTTTTTCCTCATTCTGTATTGCTTCCGCTACCTGGAGCGATGGTTCTGTGCTTGCCCTGAACTTCACCCACTCCAGGAGAAATTCTAGGCGCAAGTCACTGAAATTAGAGGAGCTGGAGCACACTTGCATTCTGTTCGAGAACTGCCACAAGAGCTGTAGTGGAAAAGAAAACAAAATGCCATTTTACATGGTCCTGTCTAAACATGAGCTAGACAAACCCTTCTAGAGTGTAGTCCGGTGGGAAGAGTTCAGGAAAGTGCTCTGTATATTCTGTGTCGGAAAACCACACACAATTTATTGTGTTGTGAGTATGTTTCAGAAAGACCTAACCTGCAGGTGAAATGGTTCACTCAACAACACAGACTTTTGACTTTATTACAGTGGAAACACCAGAAGAACAGTGTGGCACCTCTTGGAAGTATTCTGTAAGTTTACGAGACACGGTGTTTAAAGGAGAAAAATGACTAGCTCATCAATATTACTACTCTTGGATGTGCAGTGGTTACTATGCGGCAGAGGGACAACGACGTGAATGTAAATCAGACTGGATGTGTATACCATGGACTGGTATCTCCTCAGTAGAGTATATACAGTCCTCGTGTCAGTATTGCTCTTGAACAGTCCTGTTATTCTTAATGGAGCTTATTCTATATATATAACCTAAATATGGTATTGTTTTGTTCTTTATTTAACCACTGGGAATAAAGAGAAGAGAGGAGAAAAAGAGGAGAGGAGAGGGCTGTAATTTTAAGGGGCATTTGATTCATAAAATCAAATGGGGTTTGTGATTTCCAGAAATAGCTTGCAAGGCTTGTGAAACCACAAACCCCATGGGATTCTCCCATCCTCTTTTTCAGTGATTAAGATTTGATTTTTTTTTTTAGTTAAACACATCTGGTTTTTTTAGTAAAACAGATCTTTTATACAGTGGCTCTGTGTGGCTGGATGTCAGCATGGTTCCTTCAATGAGGAAACACATAACCACTGGCCAGCATCCAGGTGAGACTTGGCCAACTGTGTATTTGACTGTGGATTTTAAAGAGTAACAGAGATTTTCCCCTTTTGGCCATGGAAGCTAAATTTCATAGAAGAAAAAAATGCCGATAAAAAGGCAAGAGTAGATTCAGGGGAGAACCACTCCAGCAGCATCCTGAGACCAACCTCCCTGCTCCCACCCGCTGCCTGCCCACAGCACCCGGCACCCCAGGGCTCCTGCACGCGGGCTGGGCATCAGGCTTGACCCCCAGGGTCTTGGTGAAGGAGGTGGTATTGATTTCCAGTCCTGTAAGCTGTTTTGTGGCTGTCACAGAAACTACCTCCCCGTTGCTTAGTGATGGTGGAAATTTTGAATGAGGACTGAATGCAAGTCCCATGAGTGTTGGGGTGGGATCTTTCATAGCCCCACTGTGCGCTGGTGCAACAGCTTGTACATATGGCGTATAGGAGCCGAGATGCAAACTTGAAGTGGGATATTCTATGTGAAGGCCAATATAAATATATTTGTGCAAAAAAATCATGCAGTACGAAGATGAAATCTGAGTGGCTGATGCTGACAGAAACCATGTTACGTTCTGTTGCATTACTTCATTCCAGTGAAAATAATACTCCCTTAGTTTTGTGACGGTGTGAGAGTCAAATTATCTGCTGTGAGCATGCCAGTCATGGCACTGAAATGTTTCCAGGGAGAACTGGACTTGTCCTCTTCACTGCGTCTTTGATCTGGTGCACCCTGGTCTGTTACGGCGCTATCGCACCTTTTCCCTTGTACTGCTTATTCTGCTGCGATTTTCTTTGCAACGTTCCCGTAGCATCACGGACAGTAAGGTGACTGCAGAGGCACCAGGGAGTACGGTTTAGGAAGCGGCGTGCTCTTGGACTTCACCGAGCAAGCAGAAATAAGTGAACACCTCTGGGTAAATGTAGTACAGAATTTAGGAAGCCGTATTTGTGCCTTGTATTAAATACAGACAGTGTTCTAGTGCGTTTTATCTACCTCAAGGTACTTACGCAGCTAAATATACACATTATCTGAGAATCCCAGGATCCTTTGCCTCTTTACCTCCTCTTATCTCCCAGACTGCATAGGGGCAACTGAGCCAGAGTAAGAATAAAGGTGTGTTTCGGTTGCCTTAGCTGCAGCTGTTTGTGCTACTTCAGATGCAGCTAAAGTCACACTGGTCACCTTGTCTGGGTTTGATGCCCTGGGGTGATTTCCCCAAGCTATTGCATGTGTAGCCTGTAACAAAATAGAGAATTGAGCTCTCTCTCTGGAGACACAGGCCAAAACCTGTGCCACTGGATTATTATTCTTGTCTGCTGTGGCCATGCATCGTCCCCTGGTTTTCATGTGAGCAATGCTGCAAAAATCCAAGGTCTTTGCCACAGAGCTCTCACTCCAGCTCTTACTAATGAAATGGGTTAAACTGTATTTTGTTACGCTGTGGTGCGTCTACAGAAAAGAAACTGGCCTGTAGTTTGGAGAAGAATTGACCCTAGAAAGTGCTTTTCACTTTTGAAAGGGTATCTGATAAATATTTTTGCAAATTTTAGCTGAAGTGTTCCACTCTTATCTGCCTGTAGTGCAAACAGAAAGCCCTTCTGTCTTCATGCGGCACGAAGGAAAGGTATGACACAACATGGAGGCATAGTTATATTATCTGAAAACAAATTAATTACACTGATGTCAATATTTTTTAAGTGGGGAGGGAAAAATGAGTAAAGTACATTATGACTGGGACATCGGGAACCAAAGTTCCCGAATGTATTTTTATAATACAAGGGAAAAGACAATGTGCTATTAAGAACTGGATTTGTTTTAATTCTGCACAGGCTCACCCATAGCAACTACATAGGCAAATAAATGTTTGGTATAGAAATGGGCTTTGTGGAATGCTCAGCCAGTATTTGAAGAGTATTTGTACTTTTATTTCTGCGAGGCTTTAAGATGACTCAGTTGCACAGCCAGTAACCCCTGACATTGCACACAGGATTTGTAGCAAGACCGCAGGAGACTGGGGGAGTTGAAAACTTGACCCCAGCATTTTGTTCCCCTCATCCTGAAGCCAACTTGTCTGCTTATGAGCGGCACTGTTGCCTGCTCACCGCGTCTTTTGCAAGCACAAGTCTGGGCAGGCAGCTTAGCGCAGCATCCTTACGCCCAACTGCCCTCGGGTACGTAAGGACGGGAACCCAAGCGCTGCTCTTTCACTTCTTGGCAAAATCCGTTCTCAGCTCTGCGTGATGGCCCTCCTCAAGAAATGGTTTTTGTGCTAATTCCCACTGCACATCCAAACAGAGGGAAAAGAGGTGCGTACGGTGCATTTTATACAGTGAAAGAGTTTCTCGGCGTGCCCGCAGAGGTCAGAAGGAGGCAGGCAGTGTGGACTGTGCGTGTATTACAGCCCACGGTGGAAATGAAGATGAAAACATGAAATTGCTTTTACTTGCTTAGGAAGTGCTCAGCTTTCAGCATTTTGGAAATACTGGATCAGGTCTTGTGCCTTTTTATAGTTAGCTGCTTCTTAGCATGTTAACTTATCCTTGCTGCGTTAGTCCTGTTGCACTGAGCTTGTTTGACCGTGTTTGATTAAATGCTGAGGATAACACTGAAAGGTGAATTTACACTTACTGTCACTTTTTAACACTGTGGATCCAGGAACATTTCAAATCCCACGCAGGAACCTCGGGGGGCTGATACATAAAGTGCGGACAGAGGATAGATTTTCCTTTCTCTAATTGGTTATCTCAATTGTCAGGTTTTATACAAACACTTAAAGAAATCCTGTAATTATATCATTTGACCCTGAGTTACAGACTACGTTTGTATTTTCCTGATTTATTTAAAAAGGAACAAAGTGAGGATCATTTTGAAGTTTCTTCTATTTGGCAACAGAAAGAAAAAAAAAAAATCAGGAGAGGCTGAAAAGCTGCATTACTTACCCTGGTCATCTCCTACAGCCCTTCAGGGTACTGTGTTTCTGGAGATAACTCTTAACTGTTGGGAAAAAAAAAAAGAAAAAAAAAGATTATTACGCACAGTTGGCAGTCTGTGTCTGACTAATAATAAACGGAGTCTTGTGAGTTAAACCAAATAATCAGACCTGCCAAGCATTGTTCCTATTAATGCTCTATACCCTTAATGTCACACAGAGGCCTTTTTTCCCACTGAACTCCCTGGCAGAAGTCGTCTGGGTAGGAGTTCAGTCCACCCCAGGACAGGGAACCTGTGCTACTAAGCTCCACATTAAGGCTGCAGCTAAGACTGGTTGGAAAAAAGTATTGGATTTGATTAAAAATATTAAGCCTTCAATATTTGGTTTTATTCCATGTTGAAATGCAGCTGAGACCATTAGGCATTTTTCTTGGAAAATCAATGTTGCATAGCCCCTAGCCCAGCATGTATTCCCTTGAGAGGAGGAAGATGCTGGCTCTGCTTTAGAGCCGAGGTATGACCTGGTTTTCCCATATTTGCTGTGCTCGTTCCAGATAACAGCGATTTTGAAGCCAACCCAAAAATTCCTCCTGGAGCTGCTAAAAGATTTCAGCAGCAATTTTGTCCAAACCACTGTGTTTTTGTGAAACATTCCAGTTTTCAGAAGATGATGTTTTCTCTCTAAGACAATTTTCACCCCAAAAATTCTCATTTAGCTCTAATCATAAGAGGGATTTAAATGACTTCCAAGGATTTCTTTGAGCCCAGAGGCTGTGATGCAAGATCTGACAATATTACAAATAATTTCACCCTTCCTGGACCAGGTGAGGTTACAGTACTGGCTAAACAGAGCCTGTCTTTGTGCTGCTTTATTTTGGAAAGGACTTGCCCTGAATGTATGTCTTGTCCTCAGATAAAAAATAAAAAATGACATTTTAGAGTGTCTCTGGTTCATGTGAGATTAGACTTGATTTGTCTTGTGCTCGAACAACACGGTATCTTAAAGCTGTTGGCAGAGCTTATTGGTCTGTTGTTTTATTTGCATATACTTGCAACACAGTACCTTCTTCAATGGCTCTTGGTCTAAGAGTTGCTAAAATAGAGGTGAATCCTGTTGGTTTGGGGACGAGAGGCGTATTTTACAATGCAGCCCAAATGCCAGAGCCTCTGCCCTCCCAGTCCCAGGGTTTTGGAGCTTTCTGTTCTATTTTGGGGGTCCGCTGGCCTATCTTAAGCAGTTGAAAAAAAACACAACAAAAAACTAAAAGACTGAAAACCAACCTCTTTGATTTCCTTCCCCACCAACCTGCAGTGGGATGACAGTCAACGTAAGACTTTGGGGTTGCGGGACAGTACATTCCTTGGGTTTCTCTTGTCTGGCTGTTGCCTCATTAGCATTATTGCCCAATGTGTACAGGTGTTACTTCTGGAGAGGTGGATGTAAAGGTCTTTAGATGTAGAAGGAAAGAAGGGAAATAATTGTACAACCTGTGGCATGTACTTAGGGAATCAAATGATTCCTAACTGTCGTGGAAGGAGTTAAATGTAACTAAGAAAACTAACAAAGGAAACTGTGAATCGGTCATCTTTATGACTGTGATTTTCTGAAAGAGAAAACTGAACTTCTGTCACATGAAGTAGGCATGTTTAAAAGTCTGGTGTGGTCTTGTTTTACTTAAAAACCTGCCACTTCTGGTGGTTGAATGTCCTTACAGCGCGTTTCTGGGCTTCTGGAACAGCCATGGGAGTGGGTCAGGTGCAAGGGGTGAAATAAAGAAACAGTCAAACATTTCAGAAACCAGTTAATGTCTGCAGTCATCTCCAAAGTACAGTGAGATTCCCCCTATGCCGTAAGGCCTTTAATTATAACAGAAATCCTATTTAAAGGCCTATAATGTTTCTGTGGTTGTAATAAAATGTCCTGCATAACCAGGTAGTAAAACCTCAGAGGGCAAATCTCAATCTCTTTCTCATTTTGTTCTTCTTTTACTTTACTGCCCAGCTATCGTTGATGTTCCTTAAACAAATCCTCTTCTGCTATTTTCAGTTTGTGTTGATGGGAAACCAAGAAAAGGAGGATCAGTGAGGGATCTGTCGGATGTTCATCAGATCGTAATGGCATGCAATGGCTCAACTCTGGGCACGACTTCAAGCAGGTGTTTGTTTTACCTGCCAGCTGCCAGCCTTGCTACCAGTGGGCTGAAAAACACATTAAGGTGAAATGTTTGAAACATTAGGGTAGTGAAAGCTCCGGTTGCTTGTGGTAGGAATTATTCAAGAGAACAAAAAATAGTAATAATAATAATTACGGTACTGGAAACAAAGCGTGGGTACTGGAGAGGGGAGAGGCAGTGTCTGTGGCCTCTGTGCGATGGATTTGGTTCCTGTCCTAGGCTCTCTTTCACCCACATGAAAACTCATCTCTGTCCATATGTAACCCCTTTCTTCCTGCCCCCCCTTCCCATGGGCTCTTTATGCTTCTCCTTCCCCTTCAGATGAACTCAACACCGAGCCTTTGCTTTTTCCCCTAATGAGACATCCCAGGGCTGGGACCAGGAGCCATGTGCTGGACCACTGCTCCTTCCTCCAAATCAGGCAGCTGTAAAATTTCCTTCCTTAATCAGCCCCCATGTATCTTTAAATCTTCTGATTTCATAAGTGGTTCCATGGTTATGGGGTGTTTCTCCTTCCACCTTGAATAATGTCCTACCTCCCTTGGGCTGGCCTGGCGTGCCTGCTGGGAGCAAGCTCCTCCGCTCCCGGGAGAGGATGAAATCAGGCGTGCTTCAGGCATCCCCGCGCTCCAACGGGTCTCTCTTGTGAAGACCACCGGAAAATCAGTAATTTGAAAGGGCTACCCAATGCCATTGGCAGCCATGTATTCAGCCAACGTCAGGGATGTTGTGAGCCAGAGCCCCGTGACGAAGGGGCTGTGAAGGCCCACGTGAAGCTGGCGGGAACAGTCCTCCCCTGAGCTAACAGTGTGGCTCCTTCTTGCAAGGACGTGTCAATCATGCCGAGCTCAACTGAAGTGTTTACCCTGGGCTTCCGCAGCCTTTAGGAGAGCCAGTGGTTTCAGTCTTGGGGCAAGTGTTTATTCAGTCTAGTAAAAACATTAAAAATGGGAATAAATCTGTATTGACCCAGGGTACTTTCACTGCTGCAATGCAGTGTGAAACCTTCAGAATCAGTTTTCCTATAAAGAGAACATCGTCGCGCAGACCGCCTGTATGTAGTTACCTACTCGATCACAATTTGTGTTACTTCATCACCAAATCATTGAGTGCAAGGAAGAAGATTACTAGGTGTTACATTATTTATCCTGGTAATTAAAAACAGACGTGACACTCTAGCTTTGGCCGTTCAAAGCAGTAACCCTGGGCGACTTCAAATACTGTAAAAGGAGTTAATCATCGATTTCAGAATGTGTCAAGTTTATTGATCTTGTTAACAGGAAAATATGTGTGGTTACTTCGGTGGGGAAGGAAAGCAGTTATCATCTGACCTGTTATTAGTTGGATGCTATTATTGATACCTGAGCCAACAAAGATCCATGTTAAGCAAAAATTAATCGCAAATGTTACCCCACCGTATTTTTCCAGGCAAATTTCTTGTGTCAGTAAATTTACTTTAAATAAACAAATTTTCTTTCAGTCCTCGTTTTGCTCGAGATGAATGAGCACATTCTTTTGCCAGAGTTCTGCCTGGCAATTAGCACCAAGAACACTTAGCAAGCCGATCCCTTTTCAAGGTTCACAGCTAGTTTAGAGATTTGGAGGTTTTAGAGATGAGAAGAGACCATTGCAGTCCTCCATCTAACCATGCCGAGGACTACACAGGCTGTAGTACTTCTCTCGGGTATGGTATGTTCCAAATCCAGTGGTTTTGAATTAACTAGGGCATATCCTTAAAAAAAAAAAAAGTGTCATGTTGATTTTATCTGTCTTTAACTTCTGAACATGCTCGTGGTGTGTCAAGTCAAATGCCTTTATAAGATTCTAAATATACAAACGTTGTTATCTTTACAACCCAACTCTTGACTTCGCCAAAGCACATCCGAGAGGTCTCTTTTCCGTAAGCTCCTGGGGATTGCCACCAGCTCTGTTACCTCCTCAAATCCCTTGTTGCTTGGGTTTCTTTTCAACCGTTCCACTGTTTTGTCTTGGATGGTGTAAGGCTGGCAGACATGGAGTCACTTGGGTCTTTCCACGAGGTGTGTGAGCACCGGCAATGCAAGGGCTGCCAGGCAGTCGGTTAAGTCAACAGCCATGAAGAGATCACGGGGACATTGTTTTCTACAATTCTTGGACACAAGCTGTCTCAACCCGCCTATATTTAGAAGATCTGGTTTTAGTGCGTGCTATCTAATGTCTTCTTTGGTTACTTTTGGAATAGAAACTATTTTGTTGTATTTACATGATAAATAAATAAAAGCATTTATTCTGCGTTGCTGTTGACAGTTCCACCATTTCCGTCGTGCAAGAAACAAATAGGAATTATAGCAGAATCTCTTTAATCTTGGACTTAGAAGCACAGTAAAAGCCTCTTCTGTACTGTTTGCAACTGTGCTAGTTTCAGAAATCTCCTTGTCTAACTTTTGCTTCTCATGGTAATTTTTTAGCATTTATTTAAAATTTGGCGGTGTCAGTTTTTCCTCCTCAACGGATGCAAATTAGCGCCCAGGCACAAGTAGCAGATGAGTGTTTGACCTTCTGTGAGTCTACTGTCTTTTGCAGATTTGAAAGGAACAAAAGATAATGAGCAAAAATATTATCCTAGCAATGATAAATGTGAAGGAATGATCTGGAGAATGTTTACTTTGCCTTGGGAGCTGTGTTTGGGGCAATAGTTGGTGTCAGGGGCTGTGGCTGTTTCGGGCTCTGATCTCAGCTGTATGGGGATAAATCCAGAGGAACTCCATGGGTTTCCCTGGACCTGCTCCGTATTTTTCCTCAGTGTGAATAACACAGGAATGTTACTCCATCCTTGGCATATAAGGTGTTTTTGTGAGACAAAATAGGCAATCATGGTCTTGCCAAAATAAAGTTCCTCGGCTGGATAAAAGGAGCAGTGGTGTATAAATACCAGTGTTTCCTTTGATTTTGGACTCACACACACTGTGCATAAGTCGCTTTGCTACATGGATGGTATGTGTGCATGCCTTTTTAAATGATGTTTGGTTTAATCCTCATTTCATTTTTTATGCAGTTATAAAATACATGTTTTATATTACAGGACCACGATAAGAGTCAGTATTGATACGAACCAGCATTTCACCTACTCACACGTGAAAACCAGCTTTGAGATTTGATGAAGTACAACTGCAAAAGTATGCCAGGACAGACTTTATTAAAACAAGGTTCTAGAAACAGTTCTGTTATCTTAAATAATATTTTGCTAGTGAGGGAATGCATTCATGTAATACGTAACATGCATATAACCTTATCAATACCAATTAATTTCAGATTTACAGCTGAAATTTTGGTGTCACGCAGCTCAGCCCACCGTGCCATGCGGAGGCAGGTAGGAAGTCTGGCAGACACGGCTGGGCTTTCTTACTGAGAAACCGTAGAGCTGGAAGTACCCCGAACATAGTTTGCATCAAAGTACCCAAGTAAGCATGTGTAAAATGTCTTAGAAATTTGTGATCCATTCACAGTGGCAAGTTAGCATAATTACTTCTAATGCAAAATTCGATTGAATTACTATTCTCGATTGCTGACACATTAGAATAATAAAATAAAACTAAATAAAACAATTAGGATACTTTTATTTGTTGGTAAATATCTATAAATTGTGTATCCTGCCAACTTGGACAAGTCCGGAAAAATATATACCTTTTCCTTCTTCTGCCACTTGAATCATAAAACCCACGGTGCTGGTTATGGGGGGGAGGAAAATGGTTTTTTCACCTTGAATCCCAATTATTGGCTGTAAATGAGCTGCAAAGTAGCATTCTCTTACATGTTTTCTACAGACACCTTACTGCAAACAAGCTGGGCTTTTCTGCGAGTTGCTCAGACAAACGCTTTAAGCTTGTTTCAGACTGGCTGGCCTTGCAAAATTAGATGTTTCGGTCTGTATTTACCACCACAAAAATTAAAAAATCAGAGGTTGGAATTTACTTAATAATTCTTTTAATGCTGCCGCTAGGAAATAAGCAGGAAGGCGTGTTGCAGTGTGTTCCCTCTTCTAGGGCAGCAGGAGGAAAAGGCAGCGACTGCCTTTTTTTCTAAGAACAAAAATTTTAGAGGGGATTTGGCCCATTTCTGCGTAGAAAGTTACCATTTTTACACAGTTATTCCCTCAAATCGGGATTTTCAGAATTTAGAGCTAGGCAGCCTTCTCAAGGATAACCAAAATATGAATATTTTGGTCCCAAGGTGGTTACTGAAGCGTGGTTGCTTCACGCTGGTCTGTGCAACCTACGTAGAGAGGCAAAATGCTTTTAAAGAAAACAAACAAGTTCTCCATGCCTTATCCGATTACCATTAGGAAACGGATGGACAGATCTTCATTTTCACTGAAGCATATTTTCACTCATGTTTGTTGTCTTAAGAATGATTTTCTTATCTCGAAAGCAATCTTTTTCACAAGACATTCTCAGTTTAATATAACTCCTGATACCCTTTAAAGCAGACTGGCTATTCCCAGCTGAGGAGCCTCTATTTATGTGTGTCTGTCAGGAGCAGAATTTATGACAGACTTGCAAGTTATGTGAACTTTAAATGTTTTCACAGTTGTTAAACTTGACCAACTATTTCAATGAGACTAACTGCTTAAAACGGTTTTGGACTTACGGACTACTCCCAGCCGCAGTATGAGTATTGTGCTCATAAACCCAGCAAACCCCAGCCTGCTCGTCAGCGGAGAAAAACGCTGTATTCCTACCTTTACGTAATTCCTAGGAAGGCTGTTTAGAAAAATATGTTTTCCGCTAGATTTTTTAAAGGAGTCGGGAATTTCAGATCATCTTTTTCCAGGTAGTTGCTCTCCATCCACTGTCTTTAATTTGTCATGCCTGGCCTCTCCCCTGTCCCATCAAAGGGAATCACAGATACACCTTTCAGGGCAAGAGTTACCGCATTGAGAGGAACAAAGCTACACGCCTGTCAGATTACTTGTCTGCAATTAATTATTGGTGTCTGAGTTGGTATGGGAGCATCTAAGAGTGCTGCAGAAGGCTGAACAGGTAGAGGGTTCACGCGTGGGGTGGTGGTGTGCTGAAGCCCGGGGCCGTGCCCCTGGGTGCGGGCAGCCCTCATGCTCCGTGCTCCAGCATCTCTTCGGGCACGGCTCGGCAACAACTCAGCTCTGCAGCTTTGGCAGGCTCCGGGAAAACTTCTGTTAAATAAAAAGAGCAGTAACCTAGCTAATTTTTGCAGTAAGTTTGAGCTTATGGTGGTTACTGTTATTTTTGTAGCAATTGTGGCTTATAGGAGTTATTGATGGGTGCAAATTTTTGGTCAAATAATAGTTTAAACAAGCTAACATTATATGTATTACTTTTAATTAACTTGTGCTGAGGCGTGTGTTTCACTTTTAATTCAAGTGTCAGATTTGTGAAGTCTGTTTTTCATCATGCTTAAGGTTAAAATATTAGGTCACCAGAAGAAAGACCTATTTGAGTCACATAAGACAAATTAAATGTCAGAAGGAAGAAGAGGGGAGGGAGGAGCAGAAATAAAGCTGTGACTTCAGAAAATAAGGTA
>NW_009603012.1:85217-87539 GCF_000690535.1 Cariama cristata | reverse complement strand
AAAGAGTGAGTGAGAGAGAAAATGGGCTGCAGAAGTTCTGAAACTCATTTTGTAGTGTTCAATATTGACTCTTGGTGCTTCCAAGTTTTTGTATCAGTTAGGACTGGTTCAAAGCTGTGTTTGCAGCGTCCTGAGGCCCAGGAAGGAGCGGGATATTGCCTTCTGTAAGAAGTCCCTCCCGGGCAAAGAACAATCTGCCATAGTTTTGTCAGGGAATAAAGCAGGTCTTTAAGACACGTTGCTGGAGAATGGGAAGTTTGGATGTCCCTCCATAGGAGAGAAAGAAAAAAAATGCATAGGAAGGAAAAATAGATTGAAAATGAAGATACTTTCCCATGTTATTTAAATAGTGTATGTGTTAACGCCGGAAAAAAATGTGTTTGCTTTAGAGTAAATGTTTTCATTTTTGATGTTCTCATTTATGAATGTGTGTTAGTTCCTATGTATTCCGGAAGACTTGACTATCCCGTTGCAAAGGTAGGTGTGTATCATACAGTAGCAAGCAAAATCTCTTTTGCTGAACACTTGAGCAGTTTCAGTCGTCAGCAATGAATAAGCAGTTGTGAGAGATGGGAATCGTTGGCAATGCTAACTGAAAAATTTAAAATGTTAATTTTTCCTTAAAAAACGGGCATCTGACAAAAGAGATTTAATGTAAGGCAAACAGAAAGGTGTTACTTAAAACCTTGCCATTATTATCACTCTCTTCTAATCAGAGGGGTTGAAAGTACCCTTGTCCCTGCTGTTTTCTCAAAGCAATGCTCCGCGGAGAAGGCAGCTCCTTATGCGTTAAAGCCCGCTTATGCCACGCTTTGGGTGTAAGGAGACCTTCCCGTGTGGTATCAGTTGCATGAGCACTCGCTCTGAGGCCTCATTATGCCTGTAAAGAGGCAGTAAAATATTTGGGAATAAAGCCCTTAATGTCCAGACCAAGCCATTTGAGAGATGACTCAACTTTGACTGTATTTCTTTTATATTTAAAGTTTCTTTTTTTACTGTACCACAGAAGTGCACTTTTCTGTATATTATGAGGGGGAGGAAATCAAATTGGGGGGGGGAGATGGACAATGTAATCTGCAACTTATTTTATTGCTTAATGAAATCTGAACAACCTCCGTAACTTCGTGTGACTAAATAACGAATAAATTCCTTAGCATTGGGGATTTTTATCTGACTAGGGGCTGAATATGATCTGGAGTATGTCCCTTGTGATATGACCTATTTGTAGTCCTACGTATTTCCTCCGGGCAGACGCCGAGAGGCAGAAGAGTGTGCTGTTCTCCCGTTCCTACGTGGAAAAGCACTGCCTCGTGGAGCCGCAAGCAAACCTGCAGTACCTCTCCCATATGGCAGTGCTAGAGATGGAGAACGGGGAATATCGGCTTCCTGGTCAAATAGGTCACTTAAATACTTTTTTGTGCATATGAAAGCAATGAGATGTTTGATTAAGGAGCTCCATCGGATCTGGTGGCTTGATATCACTTGTACAAAGTGCACCGAGCCATGAGGGTTGGGCATGGGTGGCTGATGGCAATGCGGCAGTCGGGCTGTAGTACGCTTTGAAGCTGCTCATACAATGTGTGTTCAGAAAGGTCCCGGTTATTAGGGATTTGGACAAAAATCTGAGGGATGGGGCCGAGGCACTTAGAGGCAATCTCTTCCCTTTGCCTGTCTGTCTTATTTCATATCCAGCTTCCCGGCGCAGTGCCCGAGGGTTGCTGTCTCGCCGTGTAGGAGATGGATGTGGATGTGACTCGGTCCGGTCCTGTCCATCCGCTCCCGAGGGCCGTCAGACCAACGGGCTGAGCCCCTCTGGGACAGAGGGGGAGTCTGGGATCACCCGGGGCAGAGCGGCTGCGGCCGATTTATGGAGTGAAGCTGATGATTGTTCCATCAAAAACTCCTTATCTACAGGTTAATGCCTGATGAGAGGTGGATAAGGAACGTGTGTGTGAGATCATTGCAGCTCCGTGAGGGTATCCAGGAGGAGGGAGTGTGTTTTTCTGAGCAGTACAAAGGTTTGATAGAAGAGGCACCGTTTAGCGCTTGTAATCTTATCCTGCTTGACTGCTCTTCAAAAACATTTTACTTTTTTTTCCCTGCATCTAGAAACTTGGACAAACCGACCTTCCAAATGTAACCTTAAAATAGCTTTGTCAAACAAAACATAAGTGCAAGAAGTTTCCTGCCATTTCCATAACTACGAGCATATGATTTGCAGTTCATCTTGAATAATGATGTAAGAAATCTGCCAGGAAAGATCCAAATGCTGTTACCAGGGTTGTTTCCTAACCAGCTGCAGCTGCTGGGAGAGCACACGGC
>NW_009603012.1:49094-85204 GCF_000690535.1 Cariama cristata | reverse complement strand
TGCAGTAATGCCCATTGACTTCGCAAGAGGAGTTTTGGTAGGGAAGGGATTGTCGATAGTGTTTAAGAGGGAAAAAAGAGTGAATCTCAGAGGCCAATATCCCAGCTAATCTATTTATTTTTGGTCACTATTTAGATGAAATTGAGGGCCACCATTATTGAGCTTTTGCTTCCCCGAAATGAGTCATTTTGATAGAGACACTCTAAAACTTTCTTATGATGACAAAGAAAAACACGCAGTAATTGCTGTGGTGCATCCTTGCCAAGGGATTAATTGCATGAGAGATGTATTTTATTAAGCTTCCAAAGCTGTGGATGCTGCCACGCTGCCCAGATGAGGTTAGTAGAAAACACATGTCAGCTCTCACCAGTGATGTTTATGTCTCTGCACAAGCCTGCCTCCTTTCAGCACTGAAATCCTCTAACGAGAAATGAAGGGAGGAGGGGAGTACAACGATACGCAGCCCTGAGAAGCACTCAGACCAATGTGTTTGGTAATTGCAAGATTTTGGGGGCATCAGGGAATTTTGTATGTCCCAGCTTTAGTGGAGAATGGCCATAATGCAGCCTCAGCGCTGGCCTGGGCCGCTCGGTGCCATCCCACGTGCTGAGCCGTGCAAAACAGCATCTCAAACTCACATTAATTCTGGATGCTTTATCCGTCTCTGAATCGGAGGCATCACGGTAAACCAGCTATCAGTCTGGAATGTGAGATAACGACCAAGTAGAGTTCTTACTTAGGCAGATCGTATTTGCTTATTGATTTTTTTTTTATTATTATTATTTTTAGGAACCAGGTGTATCAGTGGTGCTGTGGGACTCTGTAAATTTAATGATGTCAAAAGACAGCCTTATTAATTTTTTATTTTATGCCTATGCTTTTCTAGTGAACCATTTAAAGCCTAGCTGCCCTGCGACTTTAAAGGGGTGTCAAAACAGCAATAGCTTATGTTACACAGAACTTTTCCTTAAATTACACAGTGACGTGCAAGTCTGGGCAATTCTCTTCTTTCTGCAAAGTAAAATGCAGCCCTCACGTTTCTGAAATATTGTTATGAAACAGAGCCAACATGTTCCCATTTTCAAAGCGAGGCACAAGCAACTAGGTTTTGCTCTTTGGAAAGTATGACAGAATATTATTCATCTGTTTGCTTTAAGGGATATCTGCCAAGTCAAAACTCTTTTCATTTTATTCTGTGTGAAGCTGGAACATGAGTACGGAACAAAATACGGTTTATTTAACAATGTACAAATAATTTATACGGCATTAATGCATGTACAGAGGGTGTATTTGGTATATGTAATAATAAAAATAATTTATTGATACACCTTTTAATTAACTGCAAAGTTTTCTAGAGCATGTTTCTTCGCTCCATGCTGTCACCCACCAGCATTCATTATGAACTCAACTCCCCTAAAGCAACGCCCTCCATAAGCCCAGTTTTAGGTTGCGGATTTGTAAGCGCACGACTCCAGCGTTAAGCAGGACCGTTTTGGTGCAGCTCTTGAGAGGGCCCAAGCATCTCCTCAGGCGCCGTGTGGATCCCCGGCCGTGCCCAGGGACTTGCCTGGGACAGGGGGACGGGAGCTGGGCTGTCTGCTCGCAATTCCCTTGTCCCGCTGCAGCAAGCGGCAGTTTTTCCTTGGAAGAGAAAGGTATAAAGCACTCAGTTGTCTGAACTAGGCAGCGTTGGCTGCATTTTCCCATCAGTACTCTGCTGTTGGATATAAATTATTTAGATAAACAGCTCTGACTAGTTTGGTGCTACGGTAGAACATTTTTTATTTTATG
Source organism: Cariama cristata (assembly GCF_000690535.1). Classification (NCBI taxonomy): domain Eukaryota; kingdom Metazoa; phylum Chordata; class Aves; order Cariamiformes; family Cariamidae; genus Cariama; species Cariama cristata. The sequence continues at coordinate 83,413 of NW_009603012.1, read as the reverse complement.
CAAGACAAAGTGCCTTTTGCTTTTTAAGTGAAAAAAATGTCTGGACAGTCTTCACACAGAGCCAAAGCTACTCCATCTCCACTTGGTAGATCTGAGAGATAGTGCAACGTTTATTTGCTTTTGCTCTTCAAATCGGTTAATCTTCATAAATCAGTCTGGCTTTGCACGCACACCTTAATCCCATGCTGGCTTTACACGGCCGTCTTCCAGTGTCACTGAATATTTTGATGTCCTTTCCCCTGCTGCTTTTATTAAACCCTCACTGCCTCTGTGTACACTCCCCTGCTTACATTGCTGCCGGTTAGAGATTTGCTTACCGAAATAAGGGTAATCCGATGATCCCATCTAACCAACTAACTAACAGACCTGTATTGTAGCAGGCGTCAGGAGGGAGAATGATGCTCCTACCTCTTGTCTTGGGACACTCACAGCATTTGGGACTTTGTCCTGCCTAGTCCTACATCTCTTCTTTGCCCGTTTTCACTCAAGATATCAAAATTAGTCCTGTATTTATGATTCTTTCTTGTTGGGTACTCATTCAAGTCCTTCTTAAAGCAAAAGAAAAAAAAAATGAAAAAAAAGAAAGAATGAAAGAAGTCCATGGGGTGTGGTAGAAATGACCACACGATTACACCATCTTTGGAATATGTATTTTTAATACATTGGATATTGTAAAAATAAACACAACATGATCTCACAAGGTTCAAGTTTTCTATTAATTTATTAAATACTTCTAAGTGAACACATGTTAAAGCCTGGTTACAAAGCTTTTGCTAAACTAAGTTCCTGGACCCGTTGTTGAAGTTTGCGGGGAACGTTGTTTAGATTGGGGCAATTTCTGGTGATTTAGAAAAAGACTGGCAAAGAAAAAGCAGTTTGTTGGGAAGTGGACTCTGATGGCGAACCTTGCAAAAATGGTTTGTATTTAGAAACCAGACTGCAGAGATGCGTTTGGATGAGGTGGGTACCATGCAGCCCCTCCAGGTTTAGCCCCAGCCGATAAGAAACAAATTGCAAACTGATTGTTACTGCTTTTCTGCTGCTCCAGGGTCCTTTGCCTGGTTTGCATGGGGACACCTAAAAAGCTGCTGCTGTTTCAAGTCAGAGGCAATTAGAAATTCTCCCCGTTTTCGGGCTGCGCTGGGAGGCAGGTCAGCCTTTCCATTCACTGGAGCCGTCACTCCACGAGCAGATGAGATAAAGAGATCTCTCCTGATAGCACCCATGTAACTACCTCCTCTGAGATCCCCGTGCAAAGTCAGAGATTTTGGCCCTCCCTTCCTTTCCTTTCATGTTTTTATGCATTACTGTATCTCCCATAAGAAACAACCCTCTGGGGAGCTTCCAGTAACGCCTCACTGTCCCGGGAGCGCCTGCTGTGCTCCCTCCTGCTGCCTGTTGCTGATCTGCCGTTCGCCTGGAAAAGGGGCGAGGACTTTGTGGCGTGTGGGAAGCAGCAGACATCGGTAACGGGGTAACCTTTACGGAGAGGAGCACCTCCATCACACGTGCAAAGCACCCCTGTGTTTGGACACGGCAGCCACACAGCAGTGCCAGGTCCAGCGATGGATGGTGTTCGAGTCTCTCCCTGCCTTTTCTGAATGTGCTTCTCCTCCCTTGCAGATGGAGCCGTAAGCGCTCTTTTGCTTTCTTGTTTACCTCTTTAGTACGCCAAAGTCAGATGGGGTGAAAGAGAATATCCCAGACAGAAGAGCAGGATCTCTCTGTGAAGTTAGGTAATACCGAGAAAGCTATTCGGAGGATCTGAGGCAGAAGCAAAGGGAAGGAGGGGAAGCATGAGCTTGCACAGGCCATTCGTCCATTTAGGATTGGGTTATTATTTTGTTACCATTTCAGTATATGAAAAGCTGCTGGTGACCCAGGGCTGACAGATGTAAATACTGCTAGCACAAAACAAAAGCAAATTAAAAAGGGGAAAATGAACCCAAGCGGTAACAGTGAATTCTTGTCAGTTATTTACAAATTTTTTTGTGTGCTGTGACTTGGTCTTTTCTTCTAGCTCTGTCTAGGTGACCCTTCTGGAGACTTCTGCTATCTTAAACCATATGTGAAGGACAGGGTCCTTTTACTGATGCAGGCACTTAGTCATGTTCAGATGTACCCCGAGAGACATGGCGTACCTTATTGCGGTGCTGGTCTTTCTATGCAGCCTCTGTGATCCGTAGAAAGAAGGATGCTGGTCAGGTCTGGGCTGCATGGAGATCCAGTGCATCCCATAGTGGTGCAGGCTCTAGCTTAGGTCAGATTACATTAGTGAATTGGTGTGGACACCCTTCAAAGCTCTTACTCCATCTTCTGGACTTTGTGCGATCAGATACTTAAAGACACCTGAGTACAGTGTAAATCTAATCCATGGTACTATTATTACATGAAGCCAGAATTACTGTCGCAGGGGGAACTGCAGCAGGATGTAAAAGCAGTGGACAAGCTCCACGATAAACATCAAGGCTAGAAATATTTAAAGACCCAAACAGAAAACAGTGTGGAAACCAAATCTGAAAAGAAATAATCTTAAACCACTACAGTGCTGTATTATCTGTCCGTCATTAAAATCCAGCACTTCCCTTTTTCTTGTGTAGTCTTCACTGAACGGTCACTGGGGCTTTCCGGGGTGCAGGCAGCGGAAGAAGCGGCAGTCGGTCGAGGGGCAGCACCCAGACCCCCAAACCTGCCCCCTGGTTAGCACTGAGGTCGCTCCTGCAAGCTGGCATCCACGGTTTTCACCTGCTGACTGCTTACCTCTCTAGCTCAGAATTTGCACAAGTGATGAAGTCCATCCCCAATCAGCAATGCATACAGGCTTAGATTGACTTCCATTTCATTAGGATGTAAGCTTGTCTGCAAATTTTAACACGTTAATTGCTGAATCAGACCTAATTTACATCCTGTTTGAGCCAAAGGGACACGTCCTTTTGCTGTGGGTAGAATCAGATCAGGACCATGAAGCAGATACCCGTTTGAGCAGCGATGCTGTGATTTGCTTACAAAAAGCATGCGAGGTATGCAAAACGTGAACTATGTAAAAGGAATCAGCGATCCAAGAAACTGATAGCTGCGTTTTAAAGCCAGCCGCCAAAGCGGCTGCCAGTTGGCAGCAGGAGGTGGGGAATGTGTTTAAGCCGCGTAGGAGCTCTGCGTGCTATTGTGGGCTCCGTGTCAGGCTACAGCTCCGGTTTTGGATGAAACGTCTGGCGAGCAGAGGGTGTTCAGCCTCGGCAGCAATCTGTTCAGTGGGTAATGGTCTTAGATACAGACCTGGCGGCTGCCCCCCAAAAACGCTGTGTTGTGGGGAGCGATGGCTCTGGGAGTGTCTGGCTGGCAGAGCTGGAGCTGCATTGGCAGCAGCGTTGTCTCCAGCGCTGCCCTGGATGTCGCTGGGTACAGCTTCAGTTGCCCATCAAGGACCAAAGGGATGCCCAGGGAGGCCCTAGGTACTGGATGTAAACGTCTCCCTCCTGATCCTTGTCGCAGAAAAGAGCTGCAGGAGCGAGAGAGAAGAGACATCACGAAGAGATGCAGAGGCAAGAGGGGATTTCGTGTGACCCTGAACGGCTGACGAAGGATGATACAGAAGCGGAGCCAGGGAGCGCGATATGGCCACTTGTTCACTGACGAGCGTGTGCCAATAACTTCACCACAACGACGTGTTACCAGCCCATGATCAGGACTCCTATTGTGGGAGCTGCTATTTCGAGGTCCTGATAGGTGTCAGGAGCAACAAATGAACCTCACAGCCCAGTACTTCCCTTCTTTATCACCATGCCCTGGCAGAGCAACTCTGGGAGCGGAGACCAGAGGACCGTGTCCTCTCCTGTCTCAGGGGTCCTTCTGTCATAGTCTGATGCTCCTGTTCCTTGCATTTCATTTATCCTTCTGCCCCATTATGGACCTGATTTCCAAAACAATTCAACGTAGCACCTGCTCCATTTGAGCTACTAATCTCATATTTTACCTCTGCGAATTCAAGGCTGGCACGCAGCCCCAGGGGCAGAGGTGGTGGGATCCAGGCTCTCCTCTTTACTCTAATCTTCACCTTCTGAGATTATCCCCAAAATCCTGCTCCTGGAGGCGCTTCCATCCAGGCAAACCGGTGTCTCTGCTCACTCGCAATCCTTGCTGTGTGCAGCTATTGCAGTTAAATCTTCTTTAGTTCAAAAGTGAGCCTCACAGTGAGGTGGGTTTGCTTTGTTGATACATTAATCACATTCCTCCTGGTTTTGTCTTCTCTATCTAGTTGTGTGCTTAAATTGCAATGCTTGATTGCCTTCAAGAGCAGTTGCTGTTAGATGTAGACCCTGAGTTAAAGTCCATAATAAATTATAATAAATGAATAATGAATTATATCCTATTGGTGCATTTATTGATTAGAAGGTGGAGAATTGACCTCCAGAGCCTGCAGTAGCTATTGTGGTTTTTCAGCTCAGGTTTCAGCTGTTTTGTCTTCTCTTCAAGAACCAACAGAGTAAAAATATTTTCGCTAGAGCTGACTCCATGTGGGAACACATGGATGTGGTTGTGTGTCTCTGTTTACATCTCAGAGTATCTTTGTTGGCTGGATGCTACCCATTATCTGAGGCATCTCAGCCTACCATTGCTCTACTTAATGAAGAGTTTAATTGGCAGTTTAAAGGTTGCGCTTTTGCAATCCAATTTTCAATGTACTTGGGAACATCTTGGGACCATCATCCAATGAAGCCTGGACCCCTTCCCGTTGATTTCTCAACTGATATGAGATGTCTGTGAAAGGAGGTTTCCATCTCTGCCATCCCTCTTTCCCACTCCCCTGTCTTCACAGTCATAAATTACCGCAGTTAATCCATGATGTCTAGCTTCTCCCTGTGAAGTAGAAAGCAACGCTGCGTGAATCCTGGGACGGTGCTGCAGAGCTGGTAGCTGAGGAGTGCCGGGAGACGTTTGGGGTGTCCTGGAAGGCCATCCTAGCCCTTCTTCCCACTAATCCCATTAGCTTGCCCTGGCCGCTGTGACAGGGCGCTGGGGAGCCCGGCCGCAGGCCGGCTGCTTGCTCTAAGCCATGCACACAATGAATGGGTGACTTCAAAGAGGCTAAATGTAATTTGCATTTCCAAGCTCTCATAGCCAAGGTCTTCAGGAGGGGATGAAAGTGTCTTTTGTTAAACTTAATGGCAGAGTTGATTAAAAAAGCTCTGATTTTTCCCTATTAAGGCATAGCCCGATTCCACTGTTAGGTTTTCGGCATCTGGGGGGGATGAATTCTGCCAAAAAAAAGGCGCACAAAGAAAAGTAACTTGTGGCCTACCCAACCGTGTGACATACTCAGGGATATTCTGATATCATTTTTCCTACTTTGAGAGCCATATAGGAGCTGTCTCGGGTGGGTACCGGCATGAATAACAAAGAAATTCACAGCAAATTTTCATTAGGCATCTCCCTTGGCTGGCAGAGCTGAGGTGTCTGTCTTCCCAGAAAGTGCGTCCCAAATATCTCCGACTGGATTCTCAAAGCAAGGAGGTAAAAGGGCCGATTCATGCAGTTGGATGCATCTTTCAGTGGTCACGTATGCAAACTCCTCCTCAAAACATCCGTCGGTTGTGTGCCAGCGCTTAGCTGTTGGTTATCTGTTCAAAATAAGCAGTGAGTGCTCTGGTCTTCAGAGGTTTAGTAATTTCCTTTCTTTGCTTTGTTTGAAGAATATTGGCAAATAATTTCACATCTGGATTTATGTATTAGATGTCTCCTATATTGCATAAAACAAAGCCCCTAATGAAAGAAATCTGTCTATTTAACTCCTTTCTTAGCTTTGGTTCTGTTTTAGCAATAACTGTTACCACACTCATGGAAGATTGAAGAAATATTTCCTATTTCAAGGGTATTGGTGTTGGGAGTGGTTTGATTTTCTATACACACTTTAAACTCTGTCTCTGCTAGCATGACTCCGCCTGCTATATTTATCGATATTAAGTACAAGTTTGGTTCAAAAATAGAAAACAGCGTGTTAGCTACTCTAAGTAAACATAAGTCTTTTTTTTTTTTCCAGGCAGTTGATGTTTTCTCTTCTAATCAAGGCTGGGTGTATTCCTGAATATAGCCTTTCCCCCTTGTGCAAAAAGCATTCATTTCATACAACATTAAAGCATATTCTGACTAACCTGAAATCCCACGAACTGTTCTTACCGGGAAGCTGAATTTTTTTTTTTTTTAAATAAATATTCAAGATCTTGTTGAATATAAGGCTGTAACCCTTATATTCACTTCGGGCTGGTTTGTGAGATACTGAAAACTACCTGCAGCAGTGTGGGAATCCTTTAAGGTTAAAATCGTGCGGGGCACAAAGCCCGTGCCATGCTCCCTGCATTACCTAAAGACCATAAAATCCCTTATCACAGGCTCTTAATGGAGGGGAAGGCGGCATGCGGGCTCCTGCGCTGGGTGAGCGGCACCCAGAACGAATCGCAGAGTCCAAGACAAACACAGTAAGCCCCTCGCATCGCCCTCGAATAATGCAAGTGCCAGCTCCCTGTAGGGACATTTTGTTGCAAAGCCGCATGTGAACTGTTTCACCCTTTTGTGTTTATGATTGATTTCAGTGACGAGTATGAAGAGGATGGGTTTTGCCAGCCTTACAGGGGGATTGCTTGTGCACGATTTATTGGAAATCGAACCATTTATATGGAGTCTTTGCATATGCAAGGTGAAATAGAAAATCAGATTACAGGTGGGTAACAAATGCACTTTCTTCTTTCCCCACGAAGATGTCTTTTCCCAAAAAGCTGCCAGAGTTTTGTAAACTGCAATACTATTTTTATTTGCTCTTTATTCTCCCTTGCTGTGAGATTCCCACCACAAAGCTCGCCCGGGACGCCTGCGTTGTGCAGTGTCAGTGGAAGGAGTCATCTGAAGAGTGACAATCTGGGCAGCTTTCATGTCTCTGCTCATCCAGCTCCCCCAAAAGAAACTAAAGAGTTGTTTTCCAAGGAGAAGGAGCTGTATATTTACAGCTGCTGGGAGTCTCATAGCCAGGCTGCCTTGCGCTGCTGTTACCCAAGCAGATTTTAAAAGTGAAGGGAGACCAGACGTAGTTGATTTTTATGTGGTTGAGATCATTTAGGTGCTTGAAGAGACTGCATAAATAATCCAGCAGGTAATGTTTTTCCTTTAGATTTGGTAAAGAACCGGTTTTCATTGGTTTTGTGGGAGATGCTGTGCTGATGGGGGTGCTGAATTCAAACTGAGACCTCATAGATATCATGATACTTCACTATTTTTTATATAAATTAACTTTGGCCAAATCCTAACCAGGGTAATCATCTTCTCTATGTTCCGATTTTCTCTTGCTGTCAGAATATTCCAAATTTCTCTTCCCCCTGAAACGTTCTTCCTTTGTCTCCAAACATCGTCAGCATTGCGAGAAAGGCTTTTGCATTATTCACAGGAAAGGCCAATGGTTTCTATATAGCTAACAGCTCATAATCTTACACCATTTTGTTTGAAAAGTCATTCAGGATAATATGAAAGCTGTCATCTTCCACGAAGGTACCAGTACTGTCATCCTGCAGCCTGCAAGAACTTTGGTTTTTACCTGTTGGGCAAAAGGCATTCAAATACTATATGACTTTGCAAACCATTATAAATTATTTGGGGAAAAAAAAAGTGTAATTAGGTTTGGGGTTTTGGTAACATGCTTAACAGTAATCCTGTGTTGAAAACCAGATGTATTTTCTCTGTCAGCAAAATCAGCATCGTTAATAACTTTTAATGTAATTAGCGTCCTGTATTTCTGGAAGGCCCGTTCATCACCTGAACATCTGAAAATAATAGTCGCAATGGGAAGTGAGGGTTATACTGGGAAAGCAAGAGCACAGGAATAAAATTCCCACTGGGTTAAGTAAAATCCTTTTGTATATTTTACAGCTGCCTTCACCATGATTGGCACTTCCAGCCATTTGTCGGATAAATGCTCCCAGTTTGCTATTCCTTCGCTGTGCCATTACGCCTTCCCCTACTGCGATGAGACCTCATCAGCTCCCAAGCCACGAGACCTGTGCCGCGATGAATGTGAAATTCTGGAAAACGTCCTGTGTCAGACAGAATATATTTTTGCAAGATCTAATCCCATGATTCTGATGAGATTAAAGCTACCCAACTGTGAAGATCTTCCCCAGCCAGATAGCCCTGAAGCTGTCAATTGTATCCGGATTGGGATTCCAATGGCAGATCCCATAAATAAAAGTAAGTGAAAACCGTCTGTTTCTCCGTGCAAAAAATATCCTGTGAAAAGGTTGGCTGTGAGGGCTTGTGCATCAGAGTTGGAGCTAGTGCTGGGCTTTGGAAGCTCGCAGCCGCCGTGCTCTCAAATGCTCTCAGAGTACCCCACTCCTGCGCTTCTCCCCTGTACTTTTTCTTTTTTTTTTTTTTCAGCTGCCTGTGGTCTCACACTAAGTGCTGTTTATAGGTTTCAGGTCTTTTCTGATTAATATGAAGTAGGAAGCAATGACAGTGTAAGCATTTGAATAGTGAGGAACATCAGTAGCTTCAGCCTCCCTGTCCTCCCACAGCAGCCCAGTGTGGTCCAGCAAGGCCGTGGGTGCAGTATAGGGCTGCTTGTCGGGAGGCTTGTCCATGGCTGTCCCTGCCTAACACAGCCTAATTTTAGGCATCGGCTGAGCTCACTCTTTGATCAGGCTGGGCTGCAGCCTGTTCACAACCCTTATACATCTGAATAGTCAAATATAAAACGTGGCTCCCACAAATTCTCCACCTTCATATGAAAATAATGGCTGCAATTCAGGTTCCCACTGTAGTTTTTACTTCTTTTGTGTATCTTATATTAAAAACGCTTGGCATAAGCTGTTTTCATTACAGAAGCATAAGCTTTAAATCCTCCCAGGAATGTGAATGCAAAGCAGGCCCTGCGTTACAGCCGCAGCAAATTGGGAGCCCGTGCTCTCAAACTGGGTTTCCCGGCCCCGGGCCAGCGGCAGTGCACTGGGGGCTGGGGGATGCTGGCAGCCCACCGCCCGCAAGTACTGCAGCCATCTGTCTTGCCAGCACCAACTATTGCTTTGGATTTTTTTTATTGTCTTTTGTTTTTTTCAGATCACAAATGCTACAACAGCACAGGAGTAGATTACCGGGGGACAGTGAGCGTCACCAGGTCAGGGCGGCAGTGCCAGCCGTGGAACTCGCAGTACCCCCACACCCACACCTTCACCGCCATCAGGTACCCCGAGCTCAACGGGGGCCACTCCTACTGCCGCAACCCAGGGAACCAGAAGGACGCCCCGTGGTGCTTCACCTTAGATGAGAACTTTAAGTCTGAGCTTTGTGACGTCCCGGCGTGTGGTAATTACTGACCTTTTTTATGTTTCATTTTGGAACAAAAAGGGGAACCGTTTTGTCACATCCATACAGCCGTCCTGCAAAACAGGAGCTCGGGGGAGCTGTGCACAAAGTGTCTTTTCTGAATCCCTGAAAAGAGAGCTGTAGGAAAGGCTGACGATGGCTTTTGCAGCTAAAGCCACAGCATCCCCGCTTCAAGGAGACCCTCGAGCACTAACTGCCCATGCAGCTGGCAAAGTGGTGGCATGAAAATATTTTGCTTGGGAATACCTGAGCCCTCGCCAGAAGGTGGTGAAGCAGCAGCACGTTGCCAGCCCAAGCGTCCCAGGCTTTCCAGATTGCCATTAGAATCAATACAGCTCCTTAGTGCAAATTAAATCGGATCACAGAAGTTGCAAAGTGGTTATAAAACATTCTCCGTTTCACTTGGTGTATTAAGAACCATTTTAATAAATGCAAACCTCGCCTAACAGAGCTCAGGCCTTGTTTAAAGAGATGATCTTGCCAGATCCTCTTAGCTGTATTTTAAGTTTGTGTTTACAGAACTGCTCTGGCTGCATTTTAGTTTTGCAAAATGAACAAAAATGGAGATTCAGCTCTCATTTTATACTGCTCTTCTGAGACCGGAGGGAAGTGGGTGGAAGACCTGAACAAATGGTTCCTAATTGTTTTATCTGCATTTAGAAATAACAATATTGACAGATGCCAAGAAAAAGTACAGCTATTCGCACGGACATGCCAGAAATGCACCCAGAAATGTTCTGGAAATTCACGGTACAAAATTTCACACAAAATTTTATGTTGCCTGCAAGTTGTCACAGTAACATTACCTTTCCCCTTGGAAAGGAGATACCTTTTGATGTTACTGTTCGATAGCCAGAACCAAATTAAATTATTTCTGGTTATGGTTATGAACATTCCTGCAGTGAGACATGTCCTGAGCCTGCTCCAAAGTCTTTTTCAATTAATGGAAAGATGGGAATCGATGCCAAAATGGGATCTAAATTATGTTCTTACTGAAAGAGGAGATCAGGGGAAAGGCAGACAGCCTGGGCTATATCATGTGCATCTCAAACCCTTTCTAACATTCATATACGCTTCTTAGAGTCCTGTATCTCTTTTGCTATTACTTCAGTGCATTTAACTTCAGTTATTCTTCTTGTTAATTAGGGGCAGTGATAGACTGAGTGCACAAGAATAGTTCAATCGCTATAAACTGTTCCAAAGATCTTTTTCAGCCCTTCAGTACAAAAATCTGAATCTAAGTAGCAGTCCGCAGGACTCCCCTTAGCGTACTGTCGGCTCCTGACTCTCCACCCCAGGAGCTGCACGGCTGCCGATGCAGACGCCTGGGCTGGTGCGGGTAAGGAGACATGGCTCAGCCCCAGGGGCTTTGGGCAGCATGGTTTGGGCAAGCTCAGGGGTCTCTGCATGCCCATCACCAGTGATGCTCTTGATCTCTCTGTACTCCACTGCACTGTCGCTGTACGACCTCTCAGCCGTGTGCTTTTGGTATTTTCCACAACTTCTGGATAATTGGGTGATTAAGAGTTGATGAGGGGGCTGCTTGGCAGGCCCCCTCTAGATGGGCTCTGAGATCCCAGGACTGACTCAGTCTTTTGATCTGAAATAGCTGAAAGCAGGACGCTTTTGGACGTGTTGCAAAAGTCTCCGATTTGAACGTTTTACTAGATAATAAATGAGAGAGGCTGGCTGGCTTGAAGGATTCCTGACAAAAGTTTTAATTACCTCTAACCACTGCCTTAAATGGTACTCGCTGTACAGCTGGGTTATGTGGCTTTATTCTAAATACAGCCAAACAGAGGTATATCAGGTGAGTGGTAATTTAATTGTTAAATGCTAATCTGCATATTAAAACCAAAATACCTTGTGCATTCTGCTGGTTGTGCAATGGCTGAAAGAGCCATTTCAGGCACATTTTAATAAGTATTGTGCATTCTGCCTCACCAGGACATGCCTGGATGGGAAATGGATTTAATTAGGGTGGCTCCCAAGAAACCTATTAACCAAATGAGGCTTCACGGCAGGGGCTGCTACTTAACAAGAATAATAATTCCCTTTGACTGGAACAGCTCAGGTGATGACCTAGTGCCCAGGTCTCCATCTGCCTTGTGCTGATGCTTTCTTCAACTGTATCTTTCAGTTGTCTCACAAGCTGCAATAGATTCGTTTCATAAAAGTTTGTCAGCCTGAATATAGGAAGGTGTGAAACATGGAGTAATTCGAGCATAAGGCTTAGCAAAGACAAATGTAAGAAGGTTTTGAAGGCGAGGGGAAAGGCAGTGATTGTGTGTCTGTGCTAGAGAGCAGCAACTCACGAAGGAAACCCACAGTGGGTCCACGCTGTAGAGCTGGACGTTCACTGAAGACAGGGTGAGAGCACACACCACTGGGCACAGCGAGACTGTAATGGGGACGGTGTTTTAGTTCCCTCTCGTTTCCCAAAGGCCATAGAAATATTTGGACTACCTCTCCTTTCAATTAAAAACCAGATGGCACAACTTAATCTAAAAAGAATGGTGCAAAAGGAGCGCGGGGGGAGCAGAAGGACAGTGCGAGCCTGTAAGAAGAGAGGGGTTATGCAAAGTGACATCCAGAACCATTTGAACTTTGCTTCTGTCACAATTTGAGTCAAACCCAAGCTTCAGATCAAGTTCATGTTTAATTAAGTGCATAAAAGATATCTGTGTGGGCCGCTAAGCACTTCTACAAATCCAGCCTGGAAAACACAGACAAACAAACCGAAATGACCCTGTAGGAATAACAAAACATTCCCCATTCTGCCAGAATCCAGTAAGCCTGATGCTGCTGCAAACATTCACCATCTCCCTGGGAAACAGCGAGGCTACGGCCACCAGTCCTGCAGCTCAAGGTGATCCTCAAAGTTCCCGGGGTGCCTTGTAGTTAGTGCGTTAATCCATGCGTAATTGTACCCTAAACGTTATGAACGCTGCTGGGAAATACCAGAGCAAAGCAGGCTTCAACATCCCCGTGCTCAGAGCAGTCCGGCTGGAAGGTAGGTCCGTGTCAACGCAAGCGGGTGCTGCGTGGACGCGAGGACGTGAGCTCCTTCCTGAAGCCTCTCTCTCCTCTCCCACTGCACCTTTCCTCTGAGCCACGTGCCCTGGGAAACCAGAGCCAGCTGGAGGGAGGTGAGTGTCTGATGTCCCGGCTATGCCTTGCTGGGCACTGCTAGGAAAGCGTTTCATGTTTCTAAAATTAATCACTCCCTAGCTATGAAGGGAGCTGTGTGCAGAGGGAGCAAATATTGCAGCAAGCATTCACACTATGTTAAATAAACCAGCTTCCCACCTTCTTCCGGATCCTTCTTTTTTATCCGGGCTCCAGCTTTCCTTTCAACTATCATCGCTGTGTCCTTTGTGCCAGCGTTTGCCGCCCTGCTCAGATGACACACTATTAGTATATAGTTGGTAGAGGGGTGGGTTTTCCTATTAGCCCGTTAATCCTATTAAGACCAAGCCCTCAGTATGTAAGATTCTTTTTTAAGATTATGCCACAGCTTTTGTCCGCGTTCAGACTTTTCGAACCCCTTTCCTGACTTCCTGGGATAAAACGCAGGACTGTTCTCTCTATTTCTTGCCATTTCCATGCATTTCCTCCCGTTTCCCGGGTGCTCTCCATTTCTTCTGCTCTAGAGTCCCTAATCGTCCTGCTCCTGCACCTAAAACTAACTAGAAAAGCAGTTTTCAGCTGCACATGTTGTTTGTTCCAGTGCCCTGGGTGGCCACACAAATGCTTTGGCCAGTGCTAGGAGGTGAGGGGGATAAAACTACCCTTTTTAATGGCTCCCCACGTTTTTGTTGGACTAAGGAAACTATGGCACGAGACCCTAATATACATATTAAAATAAGGAGTCCATAATCCCACCAGAGCCTTTCTTCCATAAGCTGTTTTAGAAATTAACTTCTCTGTGGACCTGTATTAGACCATTACTTCATTTCACCCCAAGCAGTAGCCACCTCACAGTGTTCAGCTATTTCATGACCATAAGTAGGTTTGAACATGCCGCAGGGAAATTGTTCCTGGCCGTTCTGTGTTCTTACAGAAATGTTCCTCAACAAAATCAATTGCTCTGTTAATGTTAAGGAAATAAAACAGCATTCAAGGAGGATTGCAGTAGTACTCCTTGGGTGTTTTATTCTTCTTAGCACTTCTAGTTGATCCGGGGACGTATTTGACTCTGGGATACTTCATTCATTGTTTTGTTTGTTTGGTTTTTTTTGAACCAGATTATAAGGATTCCAAGGAAAAGAATAAAATGGAAATCCTGTATATCCTGGTGCCAAGCGTCACTATTCCCCTGGCCATAGCCTTACTCTTCTTCTTCATCTGCATCTGTCGCAACAATCAGAAGTCATCCTCCCCTCCCGTTCAAAGGCAGCCTAAACACGTAAGAGGACAAAATGTGGAGATGTCAATGCTCAACGCCTATAAACCAAAGGTAATCCCTCATTTCTGCTTTGACGTTTGCTGTCTGTGAAGGCAGGGACTGAAATGCTTTGATCAACTCAGCACTGAAATATTGATCTGATTTCCAACTTGCAGTTTCTGCTGGTGCCTTTAGCTGCGATTTTTGCAAGGACTTTCCTCAGCAGCAGCGTAGCAAGTGTGCTGGACCTGTGGAGGTGATTCCTGTGTGTCCATGTAGCTGGATAAATAGGAGCTGGAGTTTTTTTGTAATAAAGCAAGCAGACCATTACTGAAGCATCTCTAAATTTAAGTTAGAAAGTAGTGCAGATAAAGATGTGATTCAGCATTTTCTCAAGAGAGTTTTTTTCATGGGTCTGCTGAAGTCGAATGTCGTCTTTCACTCAGCTGAAATCACTTTGGAAAGATTTGTTCCTTGCTTTTTCAGGCTTACCCATTCTCTCAGTTAAAAAGAGAAATTACCAAAACAGAGCCTCAGAAATCTGCCTGCCAGCACAGCTGGTGCGTAGCAGCTCTTGTTGCCGGAATTGTTTTGCTTCACTGTAGTCCCAGGTTCACGGAGCATTTTTTAAAATCGTTTAAGATTTAGAGGTGATTAACCTTGAGCTCCTTGTTTATTGGCAGGGCGGCCGATTTGCAAGCCCGTATGGATCACCCATTTCAGGGCTGCAAGTGCCTTCTGCCACCTGCAGGCAGAGTAACGCCCTGGGAAGAGTGTTTGCCTTGGGTTTCACACCCTGCCAATTCCCTTCAAGTTTCTTTCGAAGCATTTCAGAGTGAAAAGCAGTATCTACAAGTAAGCAGAATAGAAACTGTGTAAACTGTGGTATCTGAAAGTCAGGCATGCCTTCGGGTAAGCTGTTATTTTCGTTAGAAAATGACGTAGCAAAATGCATCCAAATTCTGATTTTATTGAGTTTCAGCAATGTGAACTGTAACCTCCAGATAATTGCTGCCGTAGGTGTTCTTTCAGCAGAGCTAATCACTCGGCATCAGGAAAGGTTACGCTTGTACTTCAGGAGCTGTGTTCTCCATCTCTGAATAAATTCTGGAGTAGTTTCCTTCTTAAGTTCAATACAGCAGCTATGGGATGCAGCTATTGCTTGCTCTTAAATGTCAGGTTTATAGAATTAGAATCACAGAATCGATGAGGCTGGAAGAGACCTCTGGGATCATCGAGTCCAACCTTTGCCCTAACCCCACCATGTCAACTAGACCATGGCACTAAGTGCCTCGTCCAGTCTTTTCGTAAATGCCTCCAGGGATGGGGACTTCACCACCTCCCTGGGCAGCCCATTCCAATGCCTCAGGACCCTTTCGGTGAAGAAAGGCCTCCTCATTTCTAGCCTGAACTTCCCCTGACGCAGTTGATTGGGTTATAAAGAGTTAATTGTGGCAGCCTAGGGAAAATGACATAAGTAGCTGTATCCCGTGAGATATAGGGAGTGCGTTACAAGGGGCAGGGATGGATGGTGCTGTGCCACCCCAACACTAGTTGCTCTTTCGGGGGTGCTGCCCCACGTGTCTGTGGAGCCGCAGTCTCAGCGCGGCAGGGACGGACACGGAAAGTTGTTGCAGAGGAAAATTCCAGCTCCCCACCAGCTCACAGAAAGAGCAGGAGAGTCTTTTTAAGTCAGCGATAAAAGTAAACCCACAGTGCGGCTGTGCTGGAAAATGCAGTGCTGCTTTTGCCCATCGGTAATACAAACGGCATACAGCGATGTTTTTACACGGCGTAACGCTAACCCTAGGATTCCTGGTTTAAATAGTGTTGCCGGCACTGGATGCTGGTGTCGTGATGCAGGGTATCTGTTCAGGGTGGTCAGACAGAGTTTGGTCTATTGTTATATTTTAGCTCCTCTGTCCAACACACAGTGGCCCAGTGAATTTGTCTTCATTTTCCTCTACAGTTCTTAATTTCAACTTTCATGTACAGCTTAGAGCAGGTGTATGTCAAAATGTCGGTAGTAGTACAAAACCCATTTAATTAGGTAAGTGTCAAAACCAGTTCTTGCATCCAACCTTCATGGAATGTTTTTTTAAATTTGGATTTGCTTCTCGGTCTCCATTCTACTAGATATTTGGGGTACAATCCTGGCTAAACTGTAGGTAATGGGAAAGTCAGCATCATTTCAATGAGGTCACCGTTTCCACTTAGGCTGCTGATGCACTGATGCCTTATGCGCACAACATGGGAAAGCAACTTGCCCAGAAATGGTTGCAAATACAGACCGCACTGTTTTCTTTTTATGTTCAAAGTCATATGCTGCAAAAAGCTTTCCATCCTATTTTATCCATCTTATCTTATCCACAGCTAATCCTGTGCTTTCCCACTGGGAAACCCAGCTCTCCCTGTCGCAAATGTTTTGATTGCCTTTCAAACAAGATTTTAAAAGAAAGGAAGTAGAATCCTATTTTTAAATACTGTATCCAGTATTAATGTCAGCTTGGGTAAAAACACGCTTAGGCTTCAAGCTCCAACTGAGGTAGATGTGTGTTTGCTTGTACAAATAAAAACGTTAGCATTTCATCCAAAAGCCTGTTTCAGTTTTAAGGGATTTTAATTGCCTTCAAAAAATATAATAAACTAAGCTGGTCTTGTCATTCACCTAATGGAAGGAGCCGATAAAGAGATAGAGGTGGTGGGCTTCACTCTTACTACTCTCCCTTTGTACTCGGTTTACTTTGGCGTGCTGCCTCATATGTATTTTACACTTCTTTACATTTTGTACACCGATGTATGACAAATACTTGTCAAACAAAAACTAAGCAGATTTATAACCGCTTAACTTGAAATGAGCCCTTCCTGCCAAAACTTTATGACTTCATTTTCTTTCATAGTTTTCCACTATGTTGGTTCAAACAGACGAACCCAGCCTCAGGTCAGACAGAGGTCATTTCACTTTCATTACTAAAATATAATTTACAATATGCCAGACCTAAACAAGTTTTAGCCTAAAGGATTTGTATAATATAAACCATCTGTTCCTCAACAATATAGCTAATTTCCTGCCATCACCGTAGAGTCTACTGGCTGCCCGCTTAAATGACTTTATTATTATCATTATTATTTTTATTATTATTATTAATGCAGTCTTTGTCTAAAAGCCATAAGTGGTCAATACGATTAGAATTCATTTAGTCTAAAATGCCATTTTTTAATGACTTTTTAAAATGTCAGTTCTTTTCCTATATTGCTGCTGTAAAGCTGCCGTTATATGATTTCAAGAATGCAAATGCTAATATTTACACTAGTTTACAAAACATAGATCCCAAAATCATTAGCCTTAAATGACTGCCTGTGGCTATACTGAGGACCCTAAATGAGTGAGCCTGGGTGTAGGTGTTACAAGCATATGTGGAAGTGAACTGAAAATAATACAACTTCTTCATGGCTTAAGAGTGAATGTGTGTACCCAGAGTAACAACAGAATTTTTAAAAAGTTTGCCTTTCTTCTTTGACCACTGTCTCATTTCTCCAGCTGGCTGTCCTGCATGGTTCAGGATTGAACATTCAGTCAAGCGTGAACAGAAATAGTCTGTGCTGTACGTTGAAGGGTTAATAGCAAAGTTGAGGAAGAATTGGCTACAAGGACATAGTTTTAAAAATAAAATTTTCTGCTAAAACTTTAGGCCCTGGCCCAGAAATCACTCGAGCATGTACTTACTTAAAGTATGTGAATTGCCTCAATTCCTGAAATCAGTCAGATTCAATTTTAAGTATATAAATGGCCAAGCCCAGGTATATAAATGTTTTTGCTGAAATGCTGATGGTTCCTGCATATAGTTAGATCTAATGCTTACTACTTTTATCTGATCTTGCGTAGAGGGTAAAAAGTAATTCTAAATTTAATTTGGGATCATGCTGCAGAGAGATGAGGTGGCACTCAGCCCTCAGCTTTGCCGATGTTGGGATACCGGTGTCCCTCAGGCCGTATCTGGCCTGGGGCTGATGCCATCTCACAGGGCTGCGCAGGATCGTTGCCAAATGGGTACGCAGCCCCGGGAGTCCCTCTGTTGGTCCGCTTGGCTTTCAGACGTCCTGCGCGAAAAGATCTTTTACTTAAAAATAATGTTTTCAGTCCTGTTTCTCTGACGCGTTTTTGCTATTGTTTCTTTAACAGAGTAAGGCTAAGGAGTTGCCTCTGTCTGCCGTTCGTTTCATGGAAGAACTGGGTGAATGTGCTTTCGGCAAGATCTACAAGGGACATCTCTACCTTCCGGGCATGGATCACGCTCAGCTCATTGCTATCAAGACACTAAAAGACTTTAACAACCCCCAGCAGTGGGCAGAGTTCCAGCAAGAAGCATCTCTCATGGCCGAGCTCCATCACCCTAACATCATTTGCCTCTTAGGTGTTGTGACCCAGGAACAACCTGTCTGCATGCTTTTCGAGTACATGAACCAAGGAGACCTCCATGAGTTTCTCATCATGCGATCGCCGCATTCGGATGTTGGATGCAGCAGCGATGAGGACGGGACTGTAAAATCCAGCCTCGACCATGGGGATTTCCTGCACATTGCAGTCCAGATCGCAGCAGGGATGGAGTACTTATCAAGTCATTTTTTTGTCCATAAAGATCTGGCCGCTCGTAATATTTTAATTGGAGAACAACTTCATGTGAAAATTTCAGACCTTGGACTCTCGAGAGAAATCTACTCGGCAGATTATTACAGAGTTCAAAACAAGTCTCTCTTGCCAATTCGCTGGATGCCACCGGAGGCAATTATGTACGGCAAGTTTTCTTCCGATTCAGATATTTGGTCATTTGGAGTTGTTTTATGGGAAATATTCAGCTTTGGACTTCAACCTTATTACGGATTTAGTAATCAAGAAGTCATAGAGATGATCAGGAAAAGACAACTGCTGCCATGCTCTGAAGACTGTCCTCCCAGAATGTATAGCCTGATGACAGAGTGCTGGCATGATCTGCCATCCCGGAGGCCACGATTTAAAGAAATCCATGCCAGGCTGCGCTCGTGGGAGGGTCTTTCAAGTCACACTAGTTCTACTACCCCCTCCGGTGGGAATGCCACCACTCAAACGACTTCCCTCAGCGCAAGTCCGGTTAGTAACCTCAGCAATCCTAGGTACCCTAACTACATGTTTCCAGCGCAAGGTATACCACAAGGCCAAATCGCCGGGTTCATCGGACCGCCCATACCTCAGAACCAGCGATATATCCCAATCAATGGGTACCCGATTCCACCAGGATATGCTGCTTTCCCAGCTGCCCACTATCAACCGCAGGGTCCACCCAGGGTAATCCAGCACTGTCCTCCTCCAAAGAGTCGTTCTCCAAGCAGCGCCAGTGGGTCGACAAGCACAGGTCATGTCACTAGTTTGCCGTCTTCAGGATCCAACCAGGAAGCAAATATTCCTTTGCTATCTCATATGTCAATTCCTAGTCATCCGGGGGGAATCGGTATTACAGTTTTTGGAAATAAGACTCAAAAACCGTACAAAATTGACTCAAAGCAGTCTTCCCTATTAGGAGACTCCAGCATCCATGGACCCAACGAATCTATGATTTCAGCTGAGTTGTAAATAAGCGAGGCCTTTGTAAATATAACTATTTACAATACAAACTAGAAAGTCGTAGAAAAGATTTATATTCAAATATTTTATTAAAGATTCTTCTGGTTGTTTAACAGACATTGCAGCAAGTATCTTCTGTGAAGTTTAACTGCTTAACAGGATGGGCAGCCTCAACCAGACAAAGATCGTTGTGGTATGAATACTCAGCTTTGTCAATGGACGCCTTGTTTCTTTTAAGTGCCACCAACAATTCAAAAAGGGGAAGGGAGGTGATTTTTTTTTTTAAAATAAAAACATTTTATCATAGGCTTTTTCACAGCTTTTTAAACCTCTGATGTGGTTTAAATCACAGAAACTTTTTTATACTGAAAACATATTTTAATAGTTGTCTCTTTTTTAGGAGATGCAAATATTCGGAGATCTGCTGGGTGTGCAATTTCAGTTCCAATAGCTAGTTAAAATATTTGTAAATTTTGCAGTCAAGGATTATGTTTCAAATATGTGATCTGAGAGCTGAATAAATTACTTCAGGTAGGATTTTGGTCTTTTGTTAAGTTGGGATTCAGAGTTCGGATTCAGACCAAAAAAAGTCATTTATATGACAGCACGATAGCTTGAGTTACCAACTTGCAGTCTACAAAAATCGTCTGCTGTTGGCTGCTGAAGATGGCTGGAGTTCTAAGAAATTGCCTTAAAGGAAATGAAATTAGAGTGTTTTAATTTCAGAACCTGAATCAACTTTTTCAAAGATAACATTTCATAATCTAGAGGTCAAAGCAGAAATTTTATATCCTTTTGTTGCTATGCAACTGTTTAATGGAAAGACTCCAAACCACAATTTTATATATGACAATCAGTTTTCCCAGGAATATTTATTGTTTCAGACCGATGTGTAAGTTCAGTGACTATGACTCCAGTAACCCTGAAAAAAGGGAAACTCGCATTCCATCAGGCAGCAAATCCACTGATAGCAATTTTGTCTATCAATTCTAATAATGTGAATTAGTGTTAACTTTCAACTTAGAAATACGACATTTGTACAATGACAAAAAATTCTTTCAGGTATAAGCAGTCTAGATTATTCATTTGAAACCACTTTAATGAGTTACAAAGTGCTGTGTACGTTACGGTTTTTCACAGACTCTTTTTTGTACTGAATAGTATTTTTATTGTACGCGGAACGAAAACAATCTTTTGCTCAGTTGACAATGTTGTATAATGTGACTTTATTTTTATCTTTTTGCACAAAAGCGTGATAATGTTTTGTACAGCAGAAGTGAAAATACATCTCTGCATTTTATGTCTTGGTCTGTTTCTTTTTATTTTTAACCTGATGTAGATGTTCTTGAAATATATTATGGTGATATTCAGCCACTACCTTATACAAATATTTTTCTTTGTTTTCACTGCATGCTTTTAATCACTGTATTACTTGATGATTGATTTATTAATTATGGGCATTTCAATTAGGCAAGCATGAAAATGTAATAACAAAGGCTGTTTTATAATTAAGAAACGTGCATTTTTGTATTTCACATGCCAGAGATGATATTAAACACTGATTATTTTATGCTGCTGTTTATTAAAACATTGTTTTAACATAAACATATCAGTATTTCCTCCATCTCGGTGTAAGGTATTTGAGACGTTTCGTATTAACAGAGAGCTAAAACCTGCTCCCTCAGCTCCGGCAGGGAGTCTGCTGAAATGCTCACTTGAACGGACACGAGAGTTTTGCAAATAATAGTTGCAAGCAGATTACTTAGGGGTAACGTACAGAGGTTTAAACGAATATTTGACTGTGCAGGTATTTGCGGAGCACACAAAGGAAGCGGGGTGGCATAACTCCCCTGTGAGGATGATGCAGTCTTGGGTGTGAGCTCATCGGTGCCATTAGCTCCGTACCAAGGGCCAGCATCGCCCATTCAGCCCCTCGCTGAAGTTTTGTGTCCTCCTGCGTGGTAGGAGCTTTCCTGGTACCTTGTAGGACTGCAGCATCCGGAGCTGTCAAGCTTCCTCTCCGTTGCGCAGGCGTGAAACTGTACTTGTGGATTAAGAGCCATCAGTAGTTGTATAGTAAGGACTTTTGTCACTTCTGAGATACTTTACAAATCTGTGATGTTGCCTTCCACGTGGACTGAATTTACATCTGGATCAGTAATGAAAATCTGTCACGTGTCAGCTAAAATTTAGTTTTGACTGAAGATTCAGACAATAGTAGCATCTTACTAACTTCTGTATCTGTGTCAGGTTATCAGACTCAAATGCTAAAATATTGCTTTTGAACAGAGGTGTTTGACAGGAATGGGTGAGGTGAAGTTTTTCTCTGAGCCATGGCTATTAACATAACCAGAGGCTCGGGAATTGCTCTTTCTCACTTAGATACATACACAGCTTCGCACTGCTTGCATAGCATCTTGTTGAGCAGACAGTAACCATATTGTCCTTCTTGATCCATCTTTTCTCTCTACTCCTGCGTACTTTTTCGAGTGGTTGCATCAGTGCAAACAATTCTTTTGCATCTTAAGCATCAAACACACTGAGAAGGAAGAAGCCGTTTTTCCCACCCATTTTTCCTATGGGATTTCTTAGCTTGTACTGTTAAGGGCTTGAAATTTCAGCAGTGCCAGTTTAAAGACGGCCTGCCGCTTCCTGAGTATCTGGTTTGAGAAACAGAAGAAATTATATGCAGCCAAACAAGTCCGTGGCCCTCAGGTTATGCTGTTATTGCAAAACTGTCAGTAAACAATGTGCTGTAAATTAAGGCGATGGAGAAATAAGAATCTTTGTGCCAGAGTTGATACACAGACATTTGTGCAAAAACATGGCTGAAAAAGATACTGAGATACTGTGATCAATGACATCGGAGCATTTGCTCGTCACTCTCAAGAAACAGCCTTCACTGAGTGATACATGAAGAAAATGGAAGCATCTTCAGGAGGCTCTTTTCATCTACACAGGCCGGAAAAGACAGCCGTGGAACCAGCTCACGAGACATCTGGGCAGATGGTCTCTCCCGGTTGGAATGACACGTGATGCATCTCCCATCGGGTCAAATTTGAACGTATCGGGCAAGATGCCAGAATTCAGTTCCGTTCAGTAAAGACACACGTGAGCTGCACTCAAGTCAAACCACCCTCGCATCAGTACTCGACACACTCGGCTCCCACGGGACCGCCGTCTTGGGCAGGTAAGCTTAGCTGTGAATTTGCATACTTCGCTTTAATCACCCTGATAGGAAAGCAGTAACCTAATGCTTAACGGAGCAGTGATGGGAGTCATAAAATAGTCCCTCACACACTTTGTGGTTTTATGGTAAAAAAACCAGGAGCTACGGTGCCAGCCCACTCACAGCTCAATGTAGGGCTTTTCCTTTATTTCAAAGTAAGCTGGGTCCTTAAGGTTAAAATATTTTTAGACTCACAGATGTAAACCAGCACCGAACAATACACCTGAAAACTCTTGCAAAGACCTCTTCCTGCCCTGCTCTCCCTCTCTCAGCGGGTGACGTTTGTGAACTGTGGGGCTGAAATCGGAGTCTGGCTCACGACCGACGCTTAGGGAACAAATGCTAACGCAGGGAGGCGGGAATTCATCAGGGGGAGATTAGAGGGGAAGAAATCTTCTAGAACCCAATTAGATCACGTGGAAAATAAATGTTGCCAGAAATTAAGGAATTACTCCTCAGGTAGGAATGCAGACATACAGATGAAAGCTATTTTTGTGGCAAATGAAGGAAGAGTGAATTTTCCGGATCCCTAATGCCACATGCTAGAATCATCATCCCTTCTTCCTTCAAAGAGATAGGAGAGCCAAGGCTGTTGGAAATGCAGTAATGGATTGAGAAGCTCTAGAGGTTTGGAAATAAAACTCTGAATAAACACGGTTTAGTAAGCCTTCAACCTGGAGAGTCTCATTCCCTCCAGGTTAGCTTATGGTTCTGTAAAAGAGAATAAATATTTGCTGATTTAAAGACCGAAATGCAGAGTCTGAAATGGAGATTTGGATCCTTTGTTCCCACAGAGGAGTGATTATGGTGGGTTTCTGCATTCTCTGGATTGGAAGCAGGAGGCGGAGCAGAGAACTACTTGTGCAGAAATTTGGGCTGGAAAACTCAGAAATACCAGCATAAGTTTATCCAGAGCGTGAGAAATTGTCAAAAAGGAATCTATTCTTTGCTTTGCATGAATAAGGATATCCAAGAAGGTTGCAGGCTTGGAAATGCTCTATTACATTGGCATGTTGTTCCAATACCGTTCCATAAGCTACATTCACCAGGAGAACTTTAAAATGTCCACCTAACTCAAAACACTCCTGACGGTAAGGCAGGCGATGCGAGAACTCTCTCAAGTACAAACACGTGCTGTTCCCTATGGACCCGGTTCTGTGGAATGAGTACCTTCCACATCTGTTGGCTCTCGTTACTGTACTGATCAGAAGGTATTTGGCTCGTTGGCAGGATTCACTCTTTTCAGTATGTCTGAGCCTTGTCCTTGCTGCCTCACAAAGTGGAGTCGTTTGACCACAGGATAGCTATGTTCCTCTGTTTCATACCGTTAGGCCTAGCTTGGTCAAGGTAGGCCAGGCACAGCTCAGGCTAAGAAGAGGAGCTACGTAGCCTGGACTGCCTTTCAGGAGGCGCTGCTGGTGGGAAGAGGGTGATGGGCTAAGCCACCCTCCGCCCTTGCACACCATGTCACATCGGGTGTTAGGGACATCGAAGCACTAGGGTAGCTATGACTTTATCATCCCCCCTCCCCGTGCAAGCATAAGATACAATAACTGGTTATAAATTAGATGTATTAATTAGAAAATCATGAACACGCTAAAGCAGCAGGTAGGGAGAGCGACCTGTCTACATGTGGCAAAGATGATGATCTCCTAGGAAGGCCAGTTTTGTAAAAAAAATTCTTGTCGTTGTTCCTTATGGCTTGGCATAAGACTCAGGGAAATCCACAGGAGTCTTTGCATTGATTTTAGCGGTGTCTGAATCAGGCTTTCTGCCTTCTGGAGAGTCCTTCGGCCTTTTCATGAACTCGATGAAACCCCGGACCTTGGGTCTGTACCTGTGCAAAATTTGATCTTGCAGCACAAGTTGCCAAATGGGTCTGATGCGTGCACAGAGTGTGTTACAAAGCAGGTTCCCAAGCCAGCAAAGAGAGACAGCTCAACGTATTTGTTCAAAAGAACACTTTTGTACCAAACCTGACTTGTTCCAAAGTACTACAATAAAATGAAAAAAGCTCAATTCTTATTTGCAGAAAAAAATTACAGCATCTTTACCGTACGTTACAGTATTTTACCCAGTATTTCTTTAGAATGTGAATTCATCATCATTCTGTGGTCAGGGAATGGAACGAGCAGCCACGCTAAGCTGAATTTCACCACCTCTGCTTCTGCTGGAGAACCTCGGTGGAAAACCAAGGCAACTGGGCTTCTGCCTGGAGTAAGCAAATGGAGAGCAAGAAAACGTCTTTGGGAGAGAAAGCACTAGCTGCGTTTTGCCGCAGCACCGCCTTTGTGTCCGTAAGATCTGCGTACTGACTCCTAAATTCCCCTCCCCGGCTATCACAATGTCTTCATGGTACGTAACCTTGCACCTTTGTCCCAGCTATTTCTTTTGCTTGAGACAGAGCCAGCACATGTATTCCAGTGAAAAGACAGTAGCCAAACAATTCTCAGCTGTTAGACTCGTGGAGCATGGCTAAATCCAGGCGGTCTGAGGGTGCTGGGACCAATTTTAAAGCATGGAGTCACCCAAACCACATCCTCGAGTTCTGTGAGAGCATGCTTTCCTTTGGCTGCATCTTCAATGGCGATGTTTTATTTTTTTTGTGGCCCCAAGTCCGCTCTCTCCATGGGCCTGAAAGCCTCTCTTAAAGATGTGATGTTCATGGAATCTGAGAAGCAATTTTTATCTTGCTGTGGGCTATCTTTTATAGGAGGAGAGAATATTGCCCCCAAGGCAGTCACTCTCTATCCCATCATATTTCTTCCTGTTTGATCTCTCAAAGATTAAAGTTCAGTATATTTCAGGACAGTTATATTGCTGAGGTAATATAAAATTATTAAAAACAGAGAGCGAGATAATATTGTGACTCACATCAAAAGCTCTTTAAGACAAAGGAGGGAAAATGGACTTGAAACTGGAATTATTAGAAGCATCTGTGGTACCCTTTATTTTCCATTTAAGCAACACATTTTGGAATGGTGTCTAACTGTTTCGAACCAGCAACCTGGTACTGCCTGAATTTTCTGATTTGTACCCTAAACCCCGTGGTTTATCTGCTCCTGCAGAGGGGAGCAGCAACTGTTGGTTAATGAGTTTTGCCCTTAAGACGCGAAGGAGCTCTTTCCAATGCCGCAACCTATAGCCTGTATGAAGAAGAAGTTGGGTGATATTTTTCACTCATCTGTGGAATTTAAACCAAAACAGAAATATCTAACAGATTCTTAAGAAGCATACGAGTTTTTAAAGCACAGCTGGTGCTTGGAGTACAATGTGCATACGTCTGTTTATATATGTGGGCACATGTATCTATACACACTCAAATGTTTTCAGTAGGTATTTCCATAGTTTAAAAAAAGTCCAATAACATTTTGAAACAATAACTAACAGGAACTGGGATAATATTTATTTCCAGTCACCCTCCGTGTAAACACGAGGAAGGTTATTTGGGTGGATCCCGAGCTGTGGAAGGCAGCCGTGCGGTCTGTAATTGGTGGGTCCCTATGGAAGGAGCGGTGCCAGGGTCGCTGGCGTCTGGATGCTCGCTCCCAGCGCGGCTACCGGGTGATTCAGCCAGCGGGCAGATGAGGAGCCAGGCGGCCAGAGCCACGGGGAGAATGAGCAAAACATCTCACCCTTGGAAAAAAAATACCCTTTAACGTGAGCTCACCTGCCTTCACACGCACCTTCCTACATTTTAAGGCCAAAAGAGGCAGAAAAGGACAAGTGACTTCCTAACACCTGACCTCATATTTAGCCCTTCTTCCACCAAGCCCAAAGCGCTGCTTGAGGCAGAATATCTGCTTTTGAGCAGAGCTGTACAACACATGGCCGGTGGATCCCACGCAGCCTGAGACGTGCTTTATTCGACTCTCTGACGAGGTATGAGTTACCTCGCACCGGGCAGTAAGGGTCTGTGTGGGTCCTTTTCCTCTCCTCGTGGGATGGAGAGGCCACCACCATGCTTCCTACGGGTACGGGCATGTCCAGGGACGGGCGCCACGGAGCTGCAGAAAAGCGACAGTCCCTGCACACCTTGTGCACCCGGGAGGTGCGGCACAGGAATAGTTGGGCAAAGTCTGGATCTGGGAAAATGAGATGGATGTCTGAGGGAAGCGGGGCTGGAGAGGCTGGGGAGGCCGGATGGAGGTGGTGAGGGCTGGAAAGCGGGGAGACAGGTGAGGAAGACAGGAGGGTGGAGGAGATGGGGTGGGGGACTGCTGGGGAGGATGAACACTGCGGCGTGGCAGCTGTGAGGGGATGAGAAACAAAGGTGGGGGACCTCTGCAACCAGGGAGGAGAGGGAGGACTCCCCATTCTGCCACCACCGCTGGGCCTGGTCACGGGGAACATGGCGGGCATGACCCTCGGAGCGCCCCTTGGCAGTGCCCCAGGGCGAGTTACCTCAGGGAGGCCACCCCGTGAGGAGCCCGTGGCTGAGGCACCGACTACTTTTCCCCGCACAGCCCTTGTAGAGGACTTCTCCTCTGCAGTACCGGCTCCCAAGCCCTTTCCCAAGCTCTCCATAACCCATCTCCTGAGAGGCAGCGCAGTACTTCCCAGCCAAGGCCTGCGTTTCCCCCCCATTCTGGTTAAATTCACCTTCTCACACCCAACTTTCCAGCAAATGAAACAAAATCGTGGTCTGTGAACGGCACAGCTTGTTTTCTCTAAAGACTGCTGTCTCTGTTTTGCATTGGGATTATCCAAAATCATCGTGCTGAACCAGTGGTGTTTAAACAAACTTTGCTGTATGGGATGCCTCTCTGGTTAGGCCTGGCTTATTCTCGGGTTTCATTGTGAGCTGCAGGAGAGGTGACCAGCGCCCGAAGGCGGCCCCGTCACGGCCCCGCGCTGGGTCTGGTTAGTCTCACCTTGCTTGCACGGGGCTACGAGGCGGGAATTCGGCTTGGCTCCGGAGCCACCTTAGAAATGATGTTTGCTGTTCTGTTGTTGTGTTTCATAACACGTTTTCTCGCCTCTGAAGTACTTTTATGCACCAAAGAACTTGAACGCTTTAGAGAGATACTTTTTTTTTTTTGGAAAGGCAAATGAGGCAGTCCAAAGGCTCGGTAACAGCTCTGCTGGGTATCTGCAGGTTTCTGCTGGTGTGACTCCCACAAGTTTGCATTTAAACCTTTGCTACTCCACCTCAGCCACCCCTCCCGTATGGCGACTTACCTGGCTCTGCACATTTTCAGGTTCAGCATGAGGTGCCCAGAATAGCAATCCTCCTATTCCTCACAGGATCTACCGGGACTGCCAGAGTCTGGGCCCTGGCTCAAACCACCACATTGCTGCAATTCCTCCTTCATTTGGATTTCTACGGAAGCAGTATAAGAGGACAACTGCCGAGCAGCATGAACCGAACTGTTGTTTACTGTCAATATGCTTTTCTGTACATTTGGGCAGCTACTTTGTTGGATGGCCGCGCCTGCCTTGAAAAATATCTGTGCCAATGCAAGAAGGATACTGCTAGATGAGGAGAAGGAGGGAACTGAATAATTAGGTTTTCAACATGGCTCCACACAATGATGCTGACTTCTGGATGAAAAGGGGGATACAGAACTGTGAGGACCCCAGAAGTACAACAGTGGCTGTAGAAAGTCGTGTTCTTAGAGGTCTGCACAGGCTGAACTGGTGAGCGGGAGCAATGTGAGCGCCCGCTCCTCGATGAGAAATGATTGCTCTTCTTCCTCTGGAAGGTCATTGCCTCTTCTCCCTTGGCACTCTGAGAGCTGCTTGCAGAGCCTGGTAATTCCAGTAACTCCCGTTGGGCGTTCAGGCTGCTCAGAGGGCAGCAGGTCCCAGTGGGAACAGCAAAAACCCCGTGACCGAGCGGCCATGCTGAGGGTGGGTGGGATGCTGACCACCATTAGTCCCAGCTGTAAAGCACGGTACGTGTCTTGCGTGCTAGCATTTCAAAGAGGTCAAATTAACTTAGGAGCATTAGAGAAAATACAAATAAGCAGATGGTCTGGACACTACATTATGGTTTAGCAGGAAACAGTGCCAGAAATGGAATAATTATGCCAAAGTAGATTCACATAAGCTGTATCCTGAATGAGGGATGTTTTCTTCCAAAGATAGTTGGCATGAAATGGATTAGACATTGGATAGAAAAGTTAAAATTACTTTTGTATGTGGGCACAAGTTAGTTTATGCTGAAAAAAATCTCTGGTCCTAAGGAAGCTAGCCTTCCTAATCAGCCAAGCCATGAAGATTGCACAAGAAACCATAAATCTGGAGTTTCCTAATTTCTGAGCGCTCAGCATCGCAGCATAAATAATACTCCTTTCAAACATTGCTTTGTGGGCAATTTCTTTGCAACATAATTTATGTATTTATTTTCTTATCTAGTAGTTAGTCTCAGTCCTGAAAATATGCAGACCACTTAACAGAGCAGGATCAAGACTTAACACTGTTACTGGTTTGTGTTAAAAAAAATAATAAAAAAGCTGCTGCTGTGCATGGTGCAATAGCTGTCTAGGGTGCAAATGCTGGATTGTTCCACGCCGGTGCAGAAAGAAGGGTCGTGTGCTCTTTCTCCCATCTTCTGCTATTGCAGCAACTGGCAGGGGTACAGAGAGAGCCTGGTTCACGTGCCGTTGTTTTTCATCTTGCTGACTGCAAGGCAAGTTGTGTTTATTCACTGCTGGCTGCCTCATGAGGGTTTGTTCAGCTCCTCAAAATGATGCTGTTCCAAGTGCCTTGTGGAGGGTGGCAGGAACCCAGACGATGGTAGCATCCGGTTCTTGGTTTGACCCTGCAGTGATTCAAAACACTTAGACTGTCGTTAATATGAGGCGGACGCTGTCAAGCTAACAGCATCGTTGGGATGGAGGAGAGGAGGACAGACCCACCAAACTGGTACAGCAATGACCGTATAGACACTCTCTTAACTAGAACCTCAGAGAGAAATGTGCTAATTCCTGAAAAATCAAAAATAGAGAAGGGGGAAGATAACAGTCTTGGGTCACCTGGGTAGTGTTGCCTTATCTCTCTCCAGGATAAGAAGCTGGGACAATTTCCAGGTAGGACTTGCTGTGTAGCACTGTTCATTTTATCGGTGCATTTGTCATCAAAATCTGCAGGGCTGAAATACAACAGGCTGGTAGGAACTGCTGAGCTGTTGTTCTAGCCTGGCCAGTAAATATCCAAAAGTCTTGGACAAATACAGAAATTTTAACAGTTTTTGCCTGGACAGATTATTTTCTGGGCAGAAAAATGAGAACATATCTGGGAAACCATGCAAACAGTCCCATAGGTAGGGAGTCTGTAGATAGGTTTTTGAGTCATTTAAAAATACAAGGCATGCAGGACAAACAGGAGTGAGCTCTAGTTCCTTTAGTGCCTAGCAACAAAGTTGTCCTATCTTAAAAATATACAGCGTCTGAATGTTTTCCCTCTGTGCAGAGGATTGGTACTCTGGGAGGCCATGTATAGACTTCCTCGACAACCCTGAGAAGTGGAAAGAAAAGTGACGTTGTACTTGCTATCTGGGCAAAGGAGAAAGATGGAGGTTTACGTGTCTTCTCTCTCGGTAAATATTAAAATATGCTTTATGTAATGGTTGTGAATTTTAAAATACAAACTCCCGGTTGACTTCCGAACTGGAGGAAATACGATCTGTTGGTCATTCCTCTTTGCCAACAGGAATCACTTCTTTTCACTTCTGCACTTTTCCACCAGTGGCTCTTTTGGCAGCTCCTTAACTCTGAGGAAAACGGATGATGAAATGTATGACTACAATTGGAGTTGTTACCAATGCTAATTTTTAGGTAGACCAGGCTGACGCGTTCCTTTGATCTTTAGGATTTACACTCTTTTATCTTGTGTAAGTCAACTGCTCAAGAGGCATGTACCCACCCTGCTCTCTGCACTTCAGAAAAAATGCTTTAAAGCAGCTGATAATTTTACTTTTAAGTTTTCTGGGCTATCATATTGTCAATCTTGATCAGGAGTGTTGGGATGAGTCTTAAGGTCAGTGATAACTTAAAGTGCTGTTTCATTTTGCCCCGTGGGCCTCTCTGTTTCAGATTTACTGCCCCCTCTGTTTTTGTTGGTTGTTTTTTTCTTTTTTTAAAAGACAAATTAATCCAGATTTTTTCTTGGAGCACTCTTTGCCTTTCTTTCCGTCCTCGTTCCCAGCCTCACTGCCTGCCATCACTTTAAACGATACTCTGCTCTCCTCTCATAACTGAGTATGTCCCCTAGGTGTATACATGATTTTTCCAAACAACTTCATATTGATTATGAGTAAAACAAATGGTAAAGTCATGTATAATTTATGGCTGTCTACTGGGGTTTATAAAAGAATGAAGGGGAAAATGGAAAGGAGCAGGAAAATTGTGCATTTTTTTTTTCAGAATACCAGAATTAAAATGCTACTGTGATTATTCTGGCCAGAAAGCAACCAGTTTAACAGAAGAGAGTTGTGTAATTTTACTAATTAAGTGTGAAATCAGGGGTTTGATAGCTTATGCTTTAGAGACTTGTGTGTGTTCATGTTCCTTTAGGTGATGCTTTCAAATCCGGTAACGGAAAATGCAGCGAACATGGACGCAGCAAGAGTGATGAAAACCAATATATCGTTATACAGGCAAAGGGGTTTGCAGCGTGTCCGAAAGAGCCTGCACCCAGGAGGTAACGCTGTGTCTTTTTTGTTGTTATTCATAAATAAATGTCAAGAGTTTTTAAAACGCTTCTAAAACCTGCTTAACAAGCAAATTTGAAGGTTGATTTAATTTTAATGAACGAGAAGCAGAGATTTGAGAGCAAATATGTGGCCTGACCTTACACATGGTGTAGTGGCGACTGAGACGCAGTGCAATTCCTGCGTTCTGGTGAGCACAGCTGAGATAAAACAGGGAGATGGGAAGTGCTGATATTTTCTCTCTGACACACCAGCTGGTTTCTCTACCCTCCAGTCTAAGCGTAGCACAGCTGCTTAACAAATATTGGCTTTATTTCAAGGGAACAAACAGAAAACAAAAGTCTGTCCATTCAAAGCATCCAGCGAAAGCAGCCAGAAACCGTCATTCAAGTCTCTTTCTTCTCCTCTGCTGAGGTATTTCTGGAATGGAGGAAAAACCTTCTTTCCCAAAGGAAGGTCCCTAAAAGTCCTCCACCTCCAGAGAAGCCCATTTCTGCCATTCCCTCCTGGCCGGCCCTTAAACAAGTCCTTTAGCCAGGAATCCTCTTCCTCGGTGATTCCCGGCAGCGGCACCCCGGTTCTCAACACGATGGGGCAAGTCCTTCCCCAGGCTTTTTAAAGCGCGGACGCGTGTGGGCTGATTGATTCAGCCCGGTGCTTCTGTTTTACAGCGATCAGCTGCCAGGACGGACTGCCCGGAGGGTAAACCTTCTGGCAGAACTTCTCTGAGTTTGCACGGTAAGTGCCAACGGGAGGAGGGAAGGTGCAGGTATGGATCCTGTATGTTTTTTTCTACGGTGGCACCAAGCGCCCGGAGTCTGGTGATGATGAAGAAGTTCCCATCAGCCTGAAGGCAAGAAAGCGGTGCTTTCGGAAGGCCAGCAGAATCAAGGGTCAGCTGCCTCTCCATGTCCCTTCGTTTCCCATGGTCTTTTAATATACTGCTGGGGCGAGACACGCTGCACGCAAACGAGAATCGAGCCCAGTCTCTACCCAAGTGCCCGCGCAGCAACCTTGCCTGTGTGACGATGACAGACAGGGAAGGAGGGCAAGTTCCTCCTCCGGTACAAAGTCAGCACAGCTGCCGCTGAACAGAATGAGTTTCTACCAGTAGGCTCTAGGTGAGAAATGTTTCAAAAGACCCTGTTTTCCACTGTAGGAATTCCTGATATTGAGACGGACTGTATTTCTTCCCTGACATATTACCAGCCAGCCAAAGGGTCTTCTCTCGGCTTTGCCAGGTAACAAGTTCCAATGAACATTCTGCTTTCGCTGCCACTATTTCAGAAAAAAGCAACGTAAGTCCAGGATGTTTGGGTCTGTATACTAAAGAGAGCAGTTATTTTCTTTTTCCTGTTAGTGACTATTCTCAATTATTTAATTTCCTATGGAGACATTTGGCAAGCAGTTTCCTTCCCAGCTATTGCCAACAACTCTTGTTCCTAAATGAAACAAGTTCTTGGCCTACAGGAGCACAGCCAGGAAATTTGTCATTGTTGGGCCAAGTGATATTTTTATTTGACCTAATCAATGACATTTATTTCAGGCAATACATATTCTAAGGTCATTTATTGTATTAATACATAGCAAAGGGAAAGCAGTGAATTCACTCTAGGAAAAAACTAGATGATTTTTATGATGTATTTCTTTTCGTACTGCTAGGGTTGTACATGGCATCACTGTTGAAATATTTCTGAGGCTAACTTTCAAACTAGCAGAAGGAGCCAGATTCTTTTTCTTAGTTCAGTTGCCTTTGCTTCCCTCCAGAATTTGGCAGTACTTGACCCGCTGACAGTTTTCTTAAGGAGAAAAAGTTCTCAGCCCCGGTAATACCGGTGCCATGGATTCCTAACTCATTCTATTTCCAGACCCTAACAATGGGGATGTGTCTGGGACATTAAGGATAAGACCTGGACCCTGCTGAAGTTAAATCCTGATTCACGCTGGTGGAAACAGGATTTCATTGTAGAATTTTTGCTCAGCTACAGACTCAGATTGATTGCAAACCCCAAACAGATATCTTCAGTTTGTCTTCAAAGTATGGTTGATCTAGTTGTGCCTTCGATGCTCAGGTACAACTTCCATCGGTCTCATCACAAATTCCAAGTGTGGAATGGAAGGAAATTGAGATCTGTAATGGAATTGCTTCCTTTTATGGACACAGCTTTAAATATGGCTAAAACCAAAAGGCCTCTGGCAAGCAGCTTTTGACAATTTACAGGACTACAGCGGCGAGGGAGGTTGGAAGGATATCAAAGAGACAAAACCAATGTTGATCACTGAGCTCAAGAGTCCACGTTTTTTCATAACTGGTGTCTTCCTCTCACTTTCATTGTTACTTCCTGAAAGATAATAGACAGTAGTGGGATCACAGGGGATTTCATAATTCAGACAGTGGGTGAGTCAATGTTTTGTTATGTATAAAATTGCATTGGCTCAATATGTTTTGTTTACAATTTAATCTGCACACCCCCCACCCCCCCCCAATCAATTATTTTTATAGAAGCAGGAGTAATAAGAATGAGATAATGCAGAGCTTTCGAAGGGCGCCAAGTCAGACAATGCTGGCTAGCCGCGAGCAGACAAGAGTCTCGTGCAAGTTGCCAGGTTTCTGGTGGAGGCCAGTAAAGGGGATGCAATTTTTAATTTTCCTCCTTCCCATAAAAAGATCTTGCTAAAGCAATGTTCAGTAATCTGAGTTGTTTCAGAAGAAATGTCCTAAGATGGGATTTAGGGAAGTGGTCAGTGCTGGCTTCCAGCACTCTTGACAGTTATTTAGTTTTATGGCGATGGAGCCACGGTCTTCAACCAGACCCACTGGTCTAGGAGTTCTCTGAGCAGCGTAGAAGGAAAAGGGCTTCCTCTGCTCTCATGGGCACGTTGAGCCTCAGGAACTTCTTTCTTGCCTTACTGCGGACGAGACACACACCTAATAAAAAGTCTCATCTCATGAAGTCACAGGTAAAACTGTGACATAAACCCACGCAGGGCTGGGGTGGTGGCAAGGAGGGTTGCTCCAGATGAGATGAGATAAGCCAATATGACTTCTGCCAAAAAGGGGAAGGCTCCTTCCCCTTCCCGTTCC
>NW_009603012.1:10721-49060 GCF_000690535.1 Cariama cristata | reverse complement strand
GTGGCACCCTCCCACGAACCATGGCCACGTGCTGTCCGACCCGTCCCGACCCGGGAGAAGGAAGCGACGCTTTCCCTGCCTTGCCTGGGGACCGAATGAGCTGACAGAAAGATCCCGCAGATGCCAGAACTGGCCCTGAGGGGAACGGGAGCATGCTGCTGGAGACTTTCGGGTTAAAGTTGATGGTCCATGGGAGTTTAAACCTCCCTAAAGCGGCTGTGGTCCTGCCCCCTCCCTAACCCCAGCGCTGATGCCTGCCTGACCCTGCCTTGTCCCGGCTCAGGAAGCCAAATGAGGAGAAAACAATCCTTTTTTTATTTTATTTTATTGCTTTTCTGATGGTTTCCCTCTCAGTTCACAGCAGGATCAGATGAACTCTGGGGAGGGCTAGGAATGTGTGGCCAAAACCAGAAGAGACGGTGGGGTCACAGCAGCACCAGCTTGGGCTCTTTTAAGCTGTCACGAAACTGAAAATTGCCTTACCTTCCTTAGGCTGTGGTTTCTCTCACTTGGTTTAGTAAAAGATAAGGTAGGTACAGAGTATATCTGAGGCAGGAACAAGGCCTACAGTGTGACTAGCCCACGCAGCAGTGTGAAGGAGTCACAGCTAAATAGGTACTTTCCTTCCTTTATTTTCGATGTTTGTCTAGTAACTTTGAAACTAAGGCAGAAAAATCATGCCAAAATACCAAATGGATTTTACAAAACTGTACCTAATGGCAAAAATATTTCTTCCCTTGGCTTTAGATTGGCTTTATAAATGATTTTAAACCATATTTTATTTTCCTTGGAGTAGAAGGGAAGGACCAAATATTAAAATAATCTTTGCTTTTGCTGTTAACAGCAGTAACGAACAGACATACCAATTTCTCGTGGAAGTCATTTTCTTGGGTTTGTTGGAGCTTTGTGCACCTATTTATTTCTGCCGTTTGTCAACTACTAATACTGCAAGGGTTTTTAAATCCACTTAATTGATTATGTTCTTTTGTGAAAGTTAGACAAGTGCCTGTGTTAACTAACAAATCCTGTAATTGCCAGAAACTCCTCCCTTGTTCTGTATTTATGTTTTCGGAGGGATTAGAAGCATTTCATTTGAAGCTTACCACAGGACATGGTCTAGAATAACTGCATCAAAGGAAGAGATTATTTTAAAGACTCATGTAAGGTGACATGCCTGGTTTAGTAAAGCTGAACATAATGGACTTGATGCTGTCCTTATGCCAGATGTATGCTCGTAGAACTAGGATAGTGCCGGTAGTCAGGCTGGTTTAGCCAGGTGTCCAACACTTAGAGGCAAGATGATGTGTTGGTGCGAGCTCATGTATCTCAGGACAGCCACGTCGGTTTACACTTGCCGGAGATCCGGCCTTCCGAATCTGAGCTGGAGTCAGGTGAAAACCCAGCACAAGGGATGATCCTTACCTCAAAGGCCTCCCAGCCAGAGAACGACCTCGTTGGCTGCGGACAGGCTTGGAAGTCTGAATTTGGATTGGGCACCATCGTATTGAGGAGTCACTAATCGCAAGTATTAAAGCATCGAGAGGTGACAAGGAAAGCGTGTATGTCGGCTGTGGTCTTTGTGAAGGCCAACGCTATACTGCTGGATTTTTCTGTACCTAAATTACTAATCAAACTGGGTAATTGGTATTGTTTTACGAGGGGTTTATATGGGCTCATTACTAATCTGGGTTTGCAGCATGGGGATTGCATTATTATTTTTTGTACTGTATGGAAAACAAATAGCAAGCAGTCCTCGTTTTCGATTTTCCTCCTGCCAAGCAACTAAGTGCTACTTCTGGGTTGTGCCATGAAGACAAATCTAACCAGTTCTCTGCTCTTCAGGAGACTGGGGGTGATGGAGCATGAAGAAGCCAAGCAATACAACTAAGCAAAAACCACAAGGAGCACTGCTGCTGCTAGCCCCAGGCAGCTCCTAATGAAGCCACCTCTGCTGCTGAAGTCCCCAGTGTGCTTGGTTCCAGGAAAACTGACCGACAGCTCCAACTGGGGTCCAGAAGCGGCATACCCAAGTGCAATGACAGCGGAGGCCAAAGGGACCAGAGCGTTCCTTTCTCTGCACACACTTGCATGGACCGACAGCTCCAACTGGGGTCCAGAAGCAGCATACCCAAGTGCAATGACAGCAGAGGCCAAAGGGACCAGGGCGTTCCTTTCTCTGCACACACTTCCACAGCATCCGCGCTCTGTCTTTGGAGACGTCTATTTGTGTAAGATCGATGGAGAGAGCCCAAACTCTGTTGGAAGTACAGATCCTGCAGCGCTTGATGAGGGACATTACGTCGAACAAAGGCAGCTGCCCTTCCTCTCATCCTCTGCCGTCTTTAGAAGTAGCAGAGATGCATTTACATGGAGCAGTGCCTGAGCTAAGGAGCATAGATGGCTCTGGCCAACACAGAGCAAGTGCAAGTGTCTCTGAACCTGCGGAATAATTTTTGGCAACCCCAATAATCCATGGAGCTACCATGACTGGGAAGTAAAACATATAGAAAGAACGGAAGGCTGGGACGAGGATAAGTAAGTTTAAATTGCTGAGCATCTACTGGGTTGGGGAGGGAAGGAGGCACGGTAGCCGGGAGGGTACCTGTCCAAACCAGCCGCTTCTCCCCTCAGAAAGGAGGCTCTCTCTACCAAACACAGCTCATGACTTGCTGGAACAAATTCCTTGGTGTAACTGTGAAGTTACATACACATAAGGTCAGCTGAAGATTTGATCAAGCTTCTTAAATTTTACTCATGAGTTCTCCTGTGGCTTAGTTAGTGGAAAAAAATTAGGGAATTTGCAAAGCCAGGATGCTGCCTTGTGTCTCAGAGTGCCTGGAGTTTTCTCCCTTCTTATTTCTTACGTGGTGACTCTGTAACTGTTAAAAAAAATCTCTTTTCCCTTTAAATTAATTTGTTTTCATCAATTAGAAAGGAAAGGATTGCTTCACTGAATTTGAAGCACAGCAAGACTTGAATTCAAGTTAAGAGTATGTTTTTCTCTCACAAGAAGCCCCTAGAATATAAGGTTAATTTTTCTTTGATATGTCTTCCTTGTTCTTATGCCCTTTAACAAAACTCCTTTGTTTTATATGTTTGATAATTGTTCCATTACGCAGTAGGACACCATCCTACAAGACTGGAGAAAATGCTGCGAATGTCCCTCTTTGCGCACACAACTCAGGCAACCTGGAGTTGGTTTAAGGCGGTGTCTTCATCTCTCATTTAGTGATTCCTCCCCCTTCTTATTAATTTGCATTAATAAGAACTGGAGAGGAAATTGTAGAAGTGAACTTTCTGATTTGGGGGACAAAGCCCATGCCCTGGGGATGGGGATGGGGACGGGGACATCTCGGGGCCACCTGGTAACAGCAGGTCATGGCCTTTTACCAGATTTCTTCTGGCCTTCAAACTGCTGGGTCTGACAGATCAAAGACAAGTCCAAGCCTTCAGCTGCAGGTTCAAACACAGGGTTGCCTCTCAGTTTGTATTTTTTTTTTTATTTTATTTTTTTCTCCGCAATTGCAAACAGCTCACAAAACATGCTTGTTTTTTTTAAAAGCTTGCAGTCTGTTCTTCACTCCTGGCATGGGATTAGAGAGGAAAGAGGCCAAAAACTTGCTGACATAAGTGCGACAGCAGCAATCTTAATTTCAGTCATAGAATAAGGCAAATGTTCGTACTTAAATGTGTTTTCTTCGTAAAATTGGATCTCTAAATTCAATTACTTCTGTAAAAGAGATTTGAAATACAGCTTGGTTTTGTATAATATGCTGTTCACATTACTGTGAGCAGTTTGCCCCTGTTGACTTTTTACATGTGCACTAATTGCGGTGGCA
This sequence comes from Cariama cristata, assembly GCF_000690535.1. Lineage (NCBI taxonomy): Eukaryota > Metazoa > Chordata > Aves > Cariamiformes > Cariamidae > Cariama > Cariama cristata. Next base: position 45,221 of record NW_009603012.1, on the reverse strand, counting down.
CCGAGTCAATTTTTACATCATTAGATCAGCGTAAGCCCTCAGAGACTAGTGATTTGTCCTGGTGTAATCGGCAGCTTGTGGCACATCATCCTTAGGAAGAACGGAATCTTGTTACAGAAAAAGATGGTGAAACACAGGGAGATGGGGAGGTGCAAGGTATAAAAAATGTGATTATAATTTGGTGAGGTTTAAGAATCGTAGGACGAGAAGTGGAGTGGATCTTGAAGTGGCACTTGAGCTACTACAAATAGAGACTGGAGGTGTGGGGTTTGAAGGTGAAGGACAGAAGTGGTACTTATGGTGCGGGGACAAAAAGAATAAACCCAAAACTACGTTTTCAGAGAGGCTGTTGAACAAGCGGAGGGGACTGGCGATGGGCATGTCTCTACTGCCGTGACTATAGTTTGTGCCAAAATTGTGTCCGGTAGAGGAGGAATACCTTTGGAAGTGTGGCTATCATAACACGAGGTTCAATACAGGTTGAAAAATCCATCTGGGACGGCAGACGGGTATTCAAGAGGCCAGAGATGCTATTCTGCGGGCACCTGAGGCAGCGCTACCAGCCCGTTTCCAGCTCGCTGGACTATTTCTGCAGCGGCCGTGCTTACAACCGCAGGGCCGACGCTCGCCTCGCCAAGAAAGAAACGCAAGCAAAAGCCTCCAGTTCCCAGCTAAGCGTTCACACCGCAGGCCTACATCTTCCTGGGACCTCTCCGCCTTCCTCATGACCCCCTGGGAAATCCACACAATAAAAATGCGCAGCGTAGATGTGGACTTAGACCTTTTAAATCATTTTCCCTCTCCGATATAGCAGGCGTTCTCAGCATACGGCTCGACAGCCCTGTCCTCTCTAAACCCACTGCTGTTGAGAGAAGGGTGTAAAGACTACAGGGTTAGAACTGGTGCATGGCTTTTGCTAAGCTCCCTCAAACCCAGGGGTGCTGGGCGTTTGTTGGATGTGAAAAGCGAGTTTGCCATCTTGTGGCTGGAAGGAGGAGGCAGTGATGGGCTGCTCTGGTTTGGTGACTCCTTCCTTTCATTTCCAGAGAAAGAAATTAAACATCTGATCACCAACAGGGTATTTAGGAACCGTTTTCCCTCACTACAAAAATAAGCAGAAAAAAAAATCCCCTAAAAGTCAAGGCAGGGTGACAGGTATTGGGCAAGTTACTGGGTTGGCTCATATTTTAAAGGGTGTTATGCTCTCGTTCTTTTTTTTTTTTTTTTTCTTTACAGCAGTTTTCTCTCCAGTTTCGGTTATATTTTGACACAGCAGAGAAGAATTGATGAGAAGTCAAACTGAAGAGTGGTACTTGGCTGCAGGGGAATGAAAGTGGAGGACATGAATGATTAAGACTTTTATTTAATCTCTCTTTTGTACTATTTCATCCCTAGTACACCCCTGCTTTTCAGAATCGTGAGGGTTTTTAAACAAATTTAAAATAGAAGACAAGGTTGTTTTATTTGCTAAAACTGGGAAGGATGTGGCAAGGCTAAGAACCATATCATGTGACAGAACAAAGTTGTGTGTGCAAATGTGATTAGTATCACCTCTTCTTTTAAAAAAAAAGTTAAGATACAAGCAACATAGTACCTTTTTTTTGGCGTTTTCTCGTGGTTGACTTTTACATTTCTCATCTTCTGGAGAATAGAAGTTGTTTCAGTCCATTTCATGTGCTTCTGAGACTCAGTCCTGAAAGGCGTTCAGCAATCTAGGCATGAGCCAGCAAAGCTCTTCCCACCTCATTATCTTCAAAATTGACAAGTTGACAATTAACTCCAAGCTATGAACTCCAGCGTGCCTTACTAGTGCTTGTACAGTCAGTTGTGCGATTAGTGCTTTACGGGGTCTGGGTCAAAGCTTTCAGCACCGTACAGGATGGAGCCTCTCCAGCCTGGGTGGTTTTCAGCTCTTTATAGGCTACAGCTGCTCAGTCAAGTGGCTTTTGCATCTTCCAGCAGTTACTCATTTAAAATGTGTTCTTAGCAAGAGATCAGAGAACGAGACCTGTATAGATCCTATATTGCTGGCCTAGGATATAGGATTTGATAGTCTAATTCTCTGCTTTGACTCAAGCATAAACTTTGAACTCCAGGACCGAAGGGTGGGGAGAAAGCTGGGCATGGAAAGGGGAGGAAGTCCTCTTCCGTTTAGACAGATCAAGGTACCGAGATGTCAACAGGAATGACATCCTGGTCAAAACAAGAGTGTGTGTCCCTTCAAGTTTGGTTTATGAACAAAGAGGAAAACCAAAAATCAAACCCATTTCTTCAGAAATCTCTCACTCACCTCTGCCTCCAAATGCTTTTGAGAAGCCCTTGTTTGAAGTGAAGAACAGCTGAGGTGGGCGTTGTGTCTATTACGTAAAATGGTTTTAAAGAAGCGTATGCTAAATTGATTTTACCCATCAAGTCATATTTTTGCTTACAGATGCAATGCTAATCAGCAAAGGAAACAAACAGCTACAGGATAGTTTGAAATGAGAAAAACAGAGCTAGAAAACTACCCATCTCCAGGTAAAGAGTCAGTACCACATGAATTAATCTTTCCTGTGAATATGTACGACACGATTTTCTTTCACCAGTGTAAATCTGCCACAACTTCGTTGTAATTTAATGCTATTGGGAGTCTTGAATCAAGTATTTTAATGTTGTCATTTGTGGATTTAAATGTGCTTCCACCCAGGGGTAAAAATCGTGTTGGAAATTATGGACAGAACCAGATGCTAAGGAAGAAAAATCAATGTCATCGCAAATACATGTGCAGCTCCCCGGCATATTAGTAATGGTCGCAGGTTATTTTTTGACCTATTCAGAAGTGTAAATGTTAACAACAGATGACCATTTCTTCAGTGAGAATTGACTAGGAGCCTGCTCTAAACTGTGCAGTGGATTAGGTTTTGGCTGGAGTTCATAGGTTTGATTTTTCCCTACTAACCAAAGGAAATTAGGATCAACTCAACTCAAATATGTACAAGTTTTACCCAAATAGAAGTGATACAAATGAAAGAAGAATTGAGTTCTACATATCTAAAGTCAGGAGGTGGGTGACACTTTTATTTGCATAAGGTTGGTTTCCTTTTAATTTTTTTTTCTTTTTTTTTTTTTTTTTCCAAAGGAGAAAAAAGAGCAGATGTAAAGTTGTTATGTAGAGATACTGTGCAATACAGTTGTTACACACTGATTTTAAATGCTTACTGCTTCATGGGAGGGCTGTTAACGGCTCTCCGAAGTTCATCGTTGTCTGCTGACAGCAGAATCCTAGTATTTCGGAAAGAGTTTACTTTGACCCAAACTAAGGCTTCCTAAGATTCCTAAAATATCCAGTCACCAGAGGCCCAAATAGAATTGCATTAGATTTGTTTGCTTCAAATGACTCAATGTCATAAGGGGAGGGGGGTGGCGGGGAGGAATTTAAAAAGAGAATATTGGGACCAGATTTTCTTATCAAGAGTCAGACCTAGAGGAGAACTTGAACCTCTCCACAGTATGAGGAAAATCTTCCTCTTTTCTTGCCGAAGCCAAGCAGTCGGCAGGCAAGTGGGATGTCTGTGTCACTGAGCACTATCTGTTTTGGTATATACGTACTGAGGTCTAGCACTGATGTAACTGGAGGACGGCGGTAGCCACCGCAGAGCTGCTGACTCCACCCAACGCCCCACTTGCTTTACCTGCAGGGAGCTGCAGCCAGTTGCATGATCTCCTGAAAAATGTCCATTTCTTTGACCGAGGAGACTGAAAACGGTAAAACCCTGCAGAGCAAATCACTGCAGCTTTCAACCCCAAGAGAGGAGCAGCTGTTTACTGAGAGCGCACGAACTCGTAGCTTGATTACACTGCTTTATGGGTGCTTTTTTTCCTTATAAGCCTGTTTTTGTTACCAAGCCTGTGCTTGGAAAGAAAATAGGTGGCACATTGAAAATGATGTTTTTTTCAGAACCTTAAAGGGAAAATGCCGTACATGTTCTTCGTAAGTGTATGGGCTGTTGTTTCATAACTTGAAACGTTTTAGCCACATGTTTTGCATGTGAAAAATATAAGTTTCCTAAACTCTTTTTCCTTTTTTCTCAGAATAGTACACAAAGCGAGAGTTTAGTGGTTTGGAGCATTGTGATTTTCTAACATTCAAAGTAGATGACATCACTAACTGGCTGCAAATGAGTCAGAAAAAATGTTTAAAAATAGCACCATTTTCTCGATAAATCTGTTCCTTGTTTGTATTAGAGGCATATGGGCTTACTTAACTGACAAAAACAAATTATCATACTGTTAACGCAGCCGAGTCCTAGAGCTATAAAAGAGCAAATGGGAATCCTGCTGACAGAATTGTTAATATTGATAACGCTGGGAGTGGTGGAAGGGATATTTCACTCGTTCAGAACACAACGTCATCATTCAGAGCCTCAGAAAGAAACTTTATTTTTGACAGGTTAAAAAGCAGTTGCCCAGAATAGTTTGGAAGAATCTATAAAGTTTGAGTTTAAATAGATGAGTGGTCAGATTTCAGGCAGAGCTGTCAGATAGATGAAAAATGTAGCTCATTTCATTATTCTGCAACTCGTCACACAAATACTTCTGATTCATAGCGCATGTGAATCTGGATGTTCCCCGTGCATTCCCAGCAGATGCAGTTTCATGTATTATGACAAATTTGGGTCTGCATTTAAAATGGAAAAGATGTTTGGGCTTGTTTTAGAAGCACCCTTTCTACCCTTTCCTTCTGTACTCGGTTTCCTTCAGTCATTATTGATCGTCCTTGTTTCAAACCGCAGATGTGCCTGAGCTCCTATCGGAAAGGCAAACAGCTGACGAAGGCGGACAGGGCAACCAAGAGGAACGATGGGGGAAGGACCTGGACACTCTGGTAGCTTGGACTAATTCTCTAACAAGACACTACAGGGTTAAATCAGGCAGACTGCACCTACAGATAAGCAAGTACTTTATTACCTATTAAACAGTCTATGGGTCTTTGTACCATTCCTAGCAGGCAAACCTGCAGTTGTCACTTGGTTGGGGTTTTTTTGTTTGTTTGTGTTGCCAGGATGGTGCTGTCAGCTTCAGTTAGAGATTAAGTAGGGATGGAAGGAGAATCTGTTCTGTGCACGCAAGCTTGGCTGTTTACTGGGATTTCTATCTTCCTCTTGCCCTTGGTGGTTTCTTGCTGTGTAATTTTTTGAATCTTATTGTCTAAATAGCTTGGTATTTTTAGGTCTTCTGACCTCTGCTGGGCCTAGAGCAATGACAAGATGTAGGAACTACTATGAAGAAACACGTAGTTCTGAATGCAGAGAGAGCATATCTATTGAGTGAGACGATGTCATTGCTTGTGTTAAAATCAGACTACGGTTGTGTTCAGAATGGAAAGCCCAACAACGCTAACTTTGCACTCCAAATTTCCCATGTTCTTCTGGTCTTTACACTGGATATGAAATGTCTGAATGTGGTGTACTGTAGTTTTTCTAAAAGAACTGTACATGTCTCTTATCTTTTCCGGGCTTATCAGTTGTAGCCATCACTAAGTGATTCACACAACTGTGTTGAGATCTACAAAAAGGGCAAACATGGTGTAGTAGACAGGACAGTAAAGATTCGTATGGCTTGGATCCTGGCTCAGGTTTCAAGAGCCAGCCAGGTACTGTCACTAAGTAAACAAGAGCCACACTGGTACAAAATCTGCAGAATCACATGTACGGAAGATCTCTGAGATTACAAAAGAAATGTGGTTTTTCCATCTTCAACTCACTGGCCTCTTAACATGTCTGTACACTGCCTAAAGACAGCTGTAAGCGTCTTTTAGACTTGCACACTATGTCCTAGAAAAAAAAAACAACCAAGCCATAGGACTTCAGCACAACAGTGAAAGACACAAGCATTTTGGTGTAAGAATCCATTAGAAAGGTCAGTTGTGTAATAAGACTTCAAAAATATTTATTATCTGAATACTTAGAGATAAAACAGATAGGAAAACTGAAACCTGTTCCCTAAGTGCCGTAGCAAACCGAATCGGTGCCATAAAGCAACCCTGCTCCCTGGCTTGCTCCGTGCACGTGTGAAATGCATACCCACGGAATTTCTTCTCAGTAACAGGTATCTTGTGATTTTTATGCCTGTGAAGATGGTCCTGAAAGATTAAAAACACTGGTCATGCATGTACAACTGTGCTTGCAGGCGTCAGTCTCTAAGAAAGCAGCACAGGCCCGGAGGGTGGATAACCTGTCACCTCTTCGTGGCTGTGCCACTGCGACGTGACCATGGTCAAGTTATTTCACCTTTCTGACACTTCCTTCTCCTTTGACTTGTCTCTTATCTATCAGGGTGGGAAAGGCTGCAACATAATTTGTCTCAGTGATGTTCTTGCATGTTCGTAGCCAGTCTGGTCATGCTCTGAAAATATTGTACTGTTTCTGAAGCAAAGCAGGCACCTCAGAATTGATCAATAAACTCACGTTTCCAAGAAAATCCTCACATCAGCCTTGCAATACATGAAGAATTACGATATCTTGAGTGTATTACAATCTCTGTTGAGTTCTGACATCTGCTTAAATTGGGCAAGGAACATAACCAGGGCTTTGGTAAACAAGGGACAACGCTGCATCCCGTATAGACCTATACACAGACATCTGGAAAAACCCATAAAGTTTTTTGATCTGAAAGAGGTATTCATAACCAGTCGGCACAAACCATGAACTAGGTCTGAACAGGTATTGGCTCTGTAAGGGACGGAAGGTCGCTGAACCGTATCTGTGATGGTGCCTTTCTAGAAATGGTTCACAGCCAGGAATGCAAACAATATATAACTGAGTGAAGCTGTAGTTTGTACTTCAGTCTGGGTGCAGATGATATCACTTTAATCCTACTGATCACGTGTGGAAAATGATCTCCAGCTCCAAATGCCTTGCATCTTTTCTAATGAAAATCCAGCTCCAGATTTTCCTGTGTACAGGGTAATGGGATGCCGAACCACAGTCCTTTAAATTTCGCACTTCTTTATGAGCTCTTATCTGTGACCTTTACTTCGTATAACGTGTTATAGGCAGAGTGTAGTTCAAACCGTGTGTGCCTGCTATGAGAAAAAGCAGCGTGTACCCCAGGGCGGTTTCATTAACGGGGAAGATTGTTCACTCACTTTTTATCAAATACCTGCAGACAAACTAACCGACCGCAGATGCTCTCCGGACCTGTTTCTGGTTTAGTCACTGCCGTCCCACAGGCGTGAGCCTGACCCCTCCGAAGCTGCTGCAGATGCACACCGAGGCTGCCCAAGGGCAGGTTCTGTTGCTGGAGATGCTTTTTCTCTGCCTGGCCCCGTGCCCCTGCCTGGCCCACCCCGCTGCTCCTGCCCAGGGGAAGGGGCTGCTGCCAGCTTTCAGGAGCTCCTTGTTTGAGTGTCAGCTCCCAAAAGGTATAGTTCTGCTTATAACAGCCTGAGAAAGCTCCTTGGCTTTTCAACAGGCAATCTGTACTCTTACCTGAGAGGGTGTTTTTCTGCAGCACAGGGAGAAGCCCCTTCGAAATGTTGTCTCAGCCGATGCCCAAGGAGTTGGCTGCTTGCACATCACGGTGGTTTTGGTGTACGCGCTCTGCTTGGTGGGGTAACTTCCAGTCTGTGCGATCACCAGCTCAAAGAGCAGTGGCAGAAGAGTTACACTGAATGCCACCATCCCATATGAGTATTAAATGTATAGGGATTGTGCAGCTGCTCGGAAGGTATTGTGCCTGAAGGAACTGGGTGCTGCGCTGGTGAGCACTGTAAAGGGTCAATGAGGGAAAATACAGAGGTCCCTGCGGCTGCACTGCAGGGGACATACATGGGGCAGTGGGAGACACAATCTCTTATTTTGGCAACCTGACAGCGTTGTTACACAGCTTCAAATATGTGCTTGTAAATTAGCACAGAAGTATAGCGAAGACCATATGCTGTCGTCAGTCTATAATATAGATCAGTGATGTGAATAGAGGTGCTCACGCGGAGCTGAAGGTGCTTTGTCTCCTGTCTGCTGCACCTCCTATGGACTAGCTTGTGCTGTTCTCATTCTGGATAATATTCTCTAAATAATCCTGAGAAAACCAGCAGGGTCACCTGCAGAGAAAGGTACTACTTGCTCTATACTACTGTATCTCAATGACATTTCATATTACAGATTGAAAAACAGTTTAGAAGGGGTTAGTAAAGTACAGGAGACCTTGTTCATAGCGAGACCAACCTTGGAGCCGAACCAGACAATAAATGGTTTATTATCCCTGGTAGCAACTCCCACTGGTAATTTGTAAGCGTATGTATTACCCTGCCTATTTAGGTTCATAAGATGTTTATAACAAACATGTACTCCTTTTTATAATTATGCTTTTCTTAACATTAAGGGTGACCTCTCTCAGAGCCTGGCTGTAAGCTTAGGTGACTTCAAAGTGCTGCCCTAGCTCAGCAGAAAATTCTGATGGCAAGGGATCGCTGAAAGGCTTCCTCCTGATTCTTTTCTCACTAGGGGTGTCCTGTGGTTTAACATCCGACAAGCAGGTTGATCAAAGGTATCCAGTGAGAAACAACATGACTGGCTCAACCAAGGGGTGAGAGAATGAAAGTTGAAAGATCTCTTTTATCTTGAGCACGCCGTAAAATATGTTAATAATTTAGAGCATCCAAGGACAAAAAGATAGCACTTGAAAGAGAGGTGAGAGAGTGGCAGAAGTTTATAAGAGTTGTTTGCAAAGCAGCTAAATCAAACAAATCCTTCATTTGACTCTAAGCATAAGAAAGAGGTGTGAAGAAATTCTTAATTAGATTGATGCCCAAGGCAAAGTGCCATACGCTAAAGTTAGGCTGCCTGGCCCTTTTGTGTTGGGTTGGGTTTTTTTTTTTTCCTAAATAAAAAATAAAATAAGGAATGATCTCGAAATCTTGAAGCCAGGTCCCCTGTTTTGTTGGTTGCTGGTGTGAATAGCCCTAAAGGTCGCAAGATTTGCCTTGCAGTGAAGCCCAGCCTGCGGGGAGGAACCTCTGCCACCTCCACCGGTCCTGCCTTGCCCCTCTCTCCCTGCTGCTCGAAGGCAGCCGGGGCTGTGCTGCTTTTAAGGCAGCTTTTTAACCCTTGCCTGCTGCTCTTCTACACCGTTGGGTCAGGGAGTCTGGAAACTCCTGGTATAGCTAGAGAACGCTCCTCGGATGCTCTGTAGAACCTACTTGGCCTTCTTATAGAGCCCCGTGGCTTGAGACATGAATAGCAAGGTAGTTATGATGTTTTATTTTGTTTTCCTGAGAATAAGAATGGAGTGCTCGAGCACCTCTCCTATGAGGACAGGCTGAGAGAGTTGGGGTTGTTCAGCCTGGAGAAAAGAAGTCTCCGGGGAGACCTTAGAGCAGCCTTCCCGTACCTAAAGGGGGCTTATAAGACAGATGGGGAGGGGCTCTCTAGCAAGGCCTGTTGCGATAAGACAAGGGGTAATGGTTTTAAACTGAAGGAAGGTAGATTCAGACTAGATGCAACAAAGAAATTTTTCACGGTGAGGGTGGTGAAACCTTGGCACAGGTTGCCCAGAGAGGGGAGTAACATGGGTGGAGAAAATGGAAAAAAATTTATTCCCTTCTATGTAAAGAAATGGTTTGGAGGCTGGAGTGTGGGGTTGGTAAGGTGAAAGCTCTTTTCTTGCTTCTGCCAGAGGCCAGGAACATCAAGCAAGGTGCCCTGCTTCTCTGTACTGCATTTTCCCCAAATGGACGAAGGTCGGGTTCCAGGTGAGGTTGGACGGGGCTCTGAACAGCCTGCGCGAGTTGAAGATGTCCCTGCTCATGGCCAGGGGTTGGACTGGATGGCCTTTGAAGGGCCCTTCCGACCCAAACCATTCTGTGATTCTATGAATTGCATTCCCTGTTCTCCTGACAGCAACACCCTACAAATAACCCATGTGGCATCCTGAATTTGTTTTTTAGCGCCTCTCCCCAACACCTTCCACAGGTCTGTCGCTTCTCCAAGAGATGACTCTGAACCTTTTAATCTGACCGGTTTAGCAGCTCTAAATACGAAGTGTGCTAAAAACCTTTCCTCTGCAGTGCTGCCTATTAATGAAAAAACCCTAGTCTTTTAGTCTGATGGGCGAGTTAAGAACAACTTTACACCTTCTCTAGCTTCTGTCTGTATTTAATCATCCCCTGGATATAAATAATACTGCTCCTTCAACGTATTTGAGTACAATAGTTTAAACAACCTGAATGCATACAATTCTCGTGATTGATGAAAAGGCAGTTCGTATCAGCAAGTACATGACCGGCCTTCCTTGGGTGCAGGCGATGTAGTTCTGCCCTGAAGACTGTAATAGTCCTCAGTAGACTGGGGAGCGGCGGGGGAACACAAAACCAAACTGCCCATGGCTGGGCAGATGAGTCTCCCAGCACCCAAGTCTTTGAAAGCTTTCCAGCTATTTTCCCATCGCTGTTGGAAGTTGCGGCTCCGACGATTTCCGTGTGCCTGCAGAGCAAGGACAGCTGCAATTTAAAATGATGGCACATTAATTGTTAAATTACATCGGAGAGCCCAGGAAATGCATGTTAGTGCCACATTAAAGCCACATTAATTTATCATGATTAATTGCACGAAGAATATCAAATGAATTATTGATTGGTCTCTTATTACCACAACAGCTGTCTGTCATTACTGCGCGTGGTGGTTTGTGATAACTATTACCCTTGTCGTTTTCTGGGCTAAAACTCTGTGAGGAATCATAGTCTACATTCCCACAACTAACAGATGCCAATTTTCCTGCTTTCAGTGGTTAAACAAGTAGGTATTAAAGTTTAGTGTAGACATAGACTAAATAATCTGGTAGCATTTGATACCTTGTTAAGGACTGAAGAATTAAGCTGTCCTGGAAACACAGCCATGAAGGGCTGCGAACACCCCTAAGCGTACCTATTACGGCAGCCTTTGAAGAAGAAAACTGCTAGGTTCTGCATGTTAAGGTCAGCTTTCATTTTGACTGCGCTTGCCTGGAGTTCAGCGTTATGTGGGGTGAGTCGAGCCTGCAGAGTAAGGCGTAGCTGGGGATATACTGATGTGAACTATGTTTGTCCTTACGCCGTTGCTTCCTCTCCGACTGGAATGAGGTGCAAGAGCCTCTCTCCCACTCTGTCTACTTGTCGACAAGTCATACCTCGTGCCCAGCTCAGAGCCGGCAGAGGAAGGTTTTATCCTTACCTCGAGGCATGGTCCTCCACTCACAGAAGATGCCAGCAAGTTCTTAATTTTTAACCGCAGGTTGAATGTTAGCTCAAATTGTCTCTTTCTGGTGCTTCTCGCCAAACACGGGGCCTGGCAGTCACTGCCTCTGGCTGCTTCTCTTTCGTGATGTTGGCGAGCGAGCTTTGTTCCTAACGCTAGAGGAACGACTTGGTGAGATGTGATATGTGAGGCTTCTAATGCGCCGAGAGGGTATGACTAATTGCAACGACAGGGCAGAGCTGGTGGATTCATTGCAGAGAAATGAAATAGCACATTCCACACCACTGTCTGATCAGCTGTCCGCAAGAGAGGAAGGCACATACAATGGAAAAGAAAGGCCAGGCTCCAGAGACAACACCCACACCCCCTCCTCAGCCAATCATCCATTCCTACTGGGGATTATACCAGTGTACGTACGTCAGAAGAAGCCAAGCTGACATAATGGCCATTGGTGATTGATTAAAAAGAAAAATGCTGGAGTGAAAACAAGCAAAAGCATCTCCTTGGGGCAGGTATTCTTTGTGCTGTGCTGAATCCAGCATGGTTTTCTTCTTACCCACCCTTCTACGTTGATTTTAAGTAAAACTCTATTAATTCTTGCCACTCTCAAACGAAAGTGAAAGTTGCAATTTCCAAAGACAATACAGAGGAAAACACTGTACACTTTATGAGAGAAAGCATCATCTCCAAAGCTGAAGCCAGAAGAGGTGAATTAACTTACTCATGGTCACTGGAAGAAATAGCAACCATTACCTCAACCCTGCAGGGACAGACTGCAGCATCCACCAACACTGCTGCTTCTCACACCAGCGATGCTACTGTACCCCAAACCGTATCCGTGTAATACCCAAAGGAACCCCGCAGAGCAACAGAACTATTTCAGGTTTTTGCATAATGGAATGCGGAGGGTGATAGCTGCCAGGCTGTGACCCTAACAATAAAACAGATAAGATGCCAGGTAAATCAACAGTAGAGGTCAATTTGGCAGACGTCTTCCCCTTTCTGTAAGGAGTACGTGTCTGGCAGTCAAAAAAGAGTTCTGTGTAGAGTTGCCGCTGAGTGCTAAAAGCGAGGGGATCAGGGCTCATCACCGAGCCTCACACATCATTTGAAAACATTTGAAAATTGAATGCTCTTATACAAGATAATATTTTTGCCTGCAGCGAAAAGAAAGATGAAGGAAAATTCAAACACAACTGATTTATTTGCTGAAAAATGCAGTTTAAGCTTAGCGCAAATGGGTAGTAAATCTGCACTAAATTCAGTGAATGCAGTCAGTTTTCTGTTATAATGTTGAGGGGTTGCCATACTCCAGTTAGTAGAAAAATGCAGATAAATGGGGTAGTATCAGCCTGCAGAGAACCATTCAGGTCCATGAGGGCTGTTAGCTGCAAGTCGGCTCCAACCCCACTGGCTCCGTGTCTTTTCTCACCGTGCTCCGCTTGTCCTCTGCCCCCTGGGAGGGTCTGTCGGCCCTCCTGGCACCAGCACCCAGCTGGCTTTAGAGACGACCTGGCTTAGATTAAACCCAAAGAAAGGATCCACTAAGCAAAGAAATAAAAATTGTATAATCCCAAAGCTCTTGCTATAAAAACCTCCTGACAATAGTCAACACTACCTCCACATCAAGGAGTAACATGGGTGGAGAAAATGGAAAAAACGTATTCCCTTCTATGTAAAGAAACGGTTTGGAGGTTGGAGTGTGGGGTTGGGAAGGTGAAAGCTCTTTTCTTGCTTCTGCCAGAGGCCAGTAGCATCAAGCAAGGTGCCCTGCTTCTCTGTACTGCATTTTCCCCAAGTGGAAGGAGGGAGACAATCACTTTGACATCTCAGAAGTCTTTAACAGCTATGGATGAAAATTGCAATTTAAGAGTTCTGTATTGCTATCCATACCTAAACATTTCTGGCTTGACTTGGTAATGCTCATGAAATCTTTTGCAAACTCCCTCTCCTTATCTGTTAATTTAGCTGCAGAAATGAAGCTGAGCAGGATTAAAGGGTGCCGGAAGGGAACCGGTGGTATTGCAGATGGCGACGGGAAGGGTGCTTGGGGTGGTGCCTTGGGTGGAAGGATGGGCCGTAGACAGAAACCTGCTGGAAACTCTCTGTTAGTTCTGCTGCTGCTCACGGTATAACTTGGTTTTATTAGGTATTTCATCCAAAGACTTCTGAAATAACTGAACGAACTAGTTAAATTTTAAAAGTGAATTGATGTATGTGTTTTTGCTTTGCCGTGACAACTTAATTTATTAAAGAAGAAAACCTCAGTCTCACAGTAACTTTTCCCTTCCCGTATAAGGCTAAAAAAAGGGGGCAATTAAATATTTAAACCTTTCCGTCTCCTTTGCTGTGCAATGATACTAACACATGCAAACCTAGACTCTACCTAATGGTATGATACTTTTAAAATCCATCGTTGTATAGTGTTGCAGTAACCGGATCCTAATTGGTGTAAATGGGTGTATTTGCATTAGCCGGATGGAGCAGTGCCAGGTCTGGCCCTCTGTTTCCAAAGATGCACCTCTGTCTCTTAAAGGAGAACGGAATATCCTCCTGTGCTCCAAAGTCAATGACAAAGCACAGACCTTTTCTTTTTGAAATCTGCAGCTGAAGTCCGACCGAGTTAAACGAGAGCCAAATTGTGCCCAGATGTACACGCAGAGCTGGAAATGGAGGCAGTCTCTTTAGTCGCTCTCCGCACCGTTACTGCATGGCAGGGAGGAGAAGTGTCCTGTGAACTGAATACCAGAGCTTTCTGGGGCAAAGCCATCGCTCATTAGGTGGGGGGTGCTGCCCTTCTTGCCCATCTGCAGCAGAATTCGGCAGGCAGCCTTTGGCCCCGAGCCCCCGTGCCTGGCAGCAGCGGGATGCTAGCTCAGCACTCCCCTCCCTGCCACGGCTGCATCCTGCTCCCCCCTGCCCTTACCAGTTCCCCCCAGGAAGGAGAGGCTCTGATTTTGCTGCATTTGATTCAAAGTCCTTTGTGCTGCCAGGACTCTTGAGCCGGATGATCTGTAGCCACCTTGGTGGCTAGATGGCTGTCATTGCCATCGTCAGAGGCAGCGATAAAGCAAGAGGCAGGGGGAAAAACGCACGACTTGGAGATGAGTGAAGACACGTAAATAAGACATTTCTGTGCCACTTCCTCAAAACGAGATTTAAGAAGAAATGAAGCCCAGCTGCTGTTTCTGGAGCACCGCAGCAAGGAGCAGGCTAGCGCGATGCGGGAGGGAGAGCTGCAGGCAAAATAACAGCTGAGGTGAAGCCTGCCAAGGCTGTTGTTCAATGATTGCCTTCTCCCAAGGAGCGGATGGCCGGGGCAGCAGCCGCAAGGGCTGCAGGACTGGCGCTGCAGCCGGCGGCAGGAGGAGCTGACGTGGAGCTGGCAAGGGGAGAGCGGAGCTGGCCAGAACCACTTTAGGTTTTAGAAGCTATTTCATTAAGCTTAAATCTCAGTTCAGCCATTGATTCCAGGGATCGGGAGATGTAGTGTCCTGACTATTTGGAGGTGGCTACAGGGGCAGTCAGTCGCTCACCCACGTGGGGACCAACTGATAGGATCTGCCCATACGTGATGGGGAGGAAGGATCACACAAAAATGTCAGCATCCTCACATCTGCAAAGGCTTACTGCAAGGTTGGTGGGCCCAGTTCTTCATTAGGACGATATTACGCTAATGGCAACTGATTGGACTTTGAGTAAAAACTTGAGGGATCAGAGCAGGTTCACTCAGTTGCGGGCGGGATGTGGGAGCACCCGACTGGCAGGCTGGTACCAAACTGCTCCCAGAAGCCCATACGCTCATCTCCACGTTCTGGGGAGACGAATTTCATTTTGAATATCTTCAGCTCTGCTTGCAGGTATTTGTTAGCAGATACAGAAGGAAAAGGAGCAGGAAAAAGAAGTGGGAAAAACATACACATGAAGGAGAAAGAACATTTCTTTTTGTTCTAATCAATTATGGCTCCTTTATGTGGTCGGTATTTTCTGAAGAGACATCACATAGACTTGAGTGTACCTTTCTGGCCCTGCTGTGGGATGAGGAAGGATGTTACCCAAGTCAGTGTTTGGGCTCTTGTTCCTTACGTAAAACACCTTGCCCAGATTCAGCAAGGTCTGTGGTGTTTACACAGCGTCCATTTGGTTCTTTTTTTGGTATAGTCTCCCGTGTGTTTGGCAGAACTATTAGGGTGAGCTGCTCTTTCAAAGTGCATCATACATACTGAAACAAACTACCAGGTGTTTGCAACCAGAAGTTCTAGGATCACTGAAGAGTCTTTACAAGGAATCCCAACCAAACAGCTACAGCCTCAGTCTCAAAATAGAGGAAATATCCCAATTTTCCACCACGGACCTCTCTCTCTTCCTGAATAAAAAGGTATTTGGTCACAAAGAAGAGACACTGGTTTCCTGGAATCAACTTTCGGGCGCCTGGTTTATAAGACAGGAAGGAATGAGAAGGGAATTGAAGGTCTGAGCATATGAGTATGGTTGAGCATAGAGGAATTCACCACAATTCTTGTGTGTAAGCTGTGCAATATTCCCATGTCAAGGCAGGTTTTAGCCTGGGTTAGTCTTTCCTCCACTAAACTTTCTCTCCCCTTCAAAACTTTCTCCAGCAGCCAATTCTTTCAACAACAATTCCACTTCTTTTTCCTTGCTATTCATTTTCCACACCTCTTTTTTTTCCCCTTGCTCTTTCCTCGCTCTGTTTTTCATGCCCTGTGTTTATGGTGTCTGTTGGGTGACGAGAGCTGCAGGAGAGCGGTGCCCCATCCTACGTTTGTAAAGCACCGCGTGCGTGTCTGGAGCTGCTGAAATGGTTTGCTGTAGTAACATCTCTTGGTTTTGTATTTTTTTCTCCCACTCTTCCAATGTGATCCCTCTATCACGAGCTTGCAGAGAAAAAACTGATCTAGCTAGTCCACATTTTGCTGAGATTCTAATATTTGATTATTTGCTCCTTGTCTTGTCTTCCATATATGTCAATGTAAAAATGCCAGTCGTGGGGATATAATAAGACGATGTTCGTTCTCATCCCCTATGTGTCATATTATTTTAAATGATGCAGAGAAAAACTTACCTAGAGAAGGGAAATCTGTAGTCTAGATTTCGTTATACCTCCAGCACAGAAAGCTGCGTGGATCAGAGACATTTGAAATGAGCACGTTAGCGTTCAAAAGCTTGTGGGTGGATCGCTCCTGTTGGCACTCCTCCATCCCTCCCCTGCTAAATACAAGGCAGCTGATTCCCGTTCCCCTGGAAGACGGGAATCGTCACAGGGATCCTCGCAGCGATTATCTAATGCTGGAGATAAGCAGGCCTGAAGAGTTAGCTGGTGCTGTGAGTTCATGCGCTTTTTCATCTCTTGTTTCTAACTTGCGAGAGGAACTTGGTCCATCAGTGCTCTTTTTTTTCCAATAAAAGCAATCCTTTCTGCCTTGGGCGATTGCTAAGACCTCGTGGTATCTTTCACGTGTATGCAATTTGTTCTCATGTCAGTACATCATAGCTGCCGTTTTGACTGTCAGTTGTTCCATATCAGTCGGTGGTTGAGTTTCTGGCTGGAGATGAAGGTGTTTCCTTCATACCCTGCAGGTGTGTTCGTGAGGGTACGGTGTGCTGACTCAGCTAGGCTGGTTTAATACCGGGTGCCATCACAAGGGCTGGCCCTGCTTTCCTTCTCTGATCACGCTGCTTGCTCCTGTCCCTTCTCTTGTACCGACACAGATCCTTCTCTGACCTCATGGGTCATTAAATTGGCAGAAAACTAATTGTATCAACAGCAAAAAGACCCATCAAACCCAGACTGCTTTTCTTCTGAGAGCAAGTATTTTGTCCCAGTCGTGAACTGAAGGGTCAGCGTAGGGTTGGGCGAGTACAGAATCGGTGCGTTGGCAGTAGGAGGAAGGTAGACGGGGGGATCAACCTTTGAGATGGAGTGGGGGGTACATGGGGCAATGCAAGAGTGTAAGGGGAGGGATCTGCAAATGACAGGAGAGAAAAGACTGAAACAAGCTGGGAGGAGTGCTCGGAGACACTAAATTGGAGGGGTAGGCTTCTCTGTCAGGGTGTGGTTCCGGCTCTTGCAAGAAAAACATCTTCTGACCAACTTTCAACAGCACAAAGAACCTTGTTAACATTTTAAAGATCATATTAAGCCACATACCATCTCATCCTGTTGCTTTCATTCCTTCAGTAATGAAGACAGGCCTGTCAGTACAAAATTTTAATGTACGGATTTTGGTCACTTTGCTTCAAGTGCTTTTTGCACCTCTGTGATGCATTCAAAGGACGGCGGTGTAAACAGCTTTGACTCCTTTGCCTTGGAATGGTAGCAGTGACTTGAAGATACACTTGTTTTTCTGATGTATTGGAAAAGTTTCCTGAACCCTAACATTAAGACTGAAGAACTTGGACGGTATTTTTTAAACCTGTTAAACTAGTACATCTATGATTCAATTAGAGGGAAGAAGAAGGAAGAAGTTTTGAAACCATTAGATGAAAGCCGGATTGTCAGACGAGTCTAGAGAACGAGCTTCTTTTCAGATCACTTGTAAAAGCTTACATTTTTCTGAAAAGTAGACAACATGCTGCATTGCTACCAAAAATTGCCTGCTGGCTTTGGTAAGAACTTGCAAGAACAGCACCAGGGCAGGAAAACACGTCTTTACATGGAGTTTTCTGGTGCAGATCGCACTGCGGCAGTGGGACGCCCATCTAAAGCCAACCTATTCATAGCACAACGCCGCTGAGCACATCAGCCTCTGCTAAAAGCATCTTTTACCACTGCGGTGATTCAGGAACTGAGTTTTGCCATATGCTTTGCTACTCATGTATTTTCGGGAGAACAGAAGGGAAATTCATGGGTTTAGTGTAGAAGAGCTCTCCCTGTGCACCAGCCTGGAAATGCTGCTGGTCGGAATCCCCGTGCTGACCGCGCCTGGGCTTTCTTCACAAACACGATCTAGGATCAGGCAAGCAAAATATTCACTTATGAGGACATGCCAGAACTGGTATGTACGTTTGTAAATCTCAAACCCTGCGGTACTGATTGCCAGACCCATGAGAGCAAATCTTAGCGCTTAAACCAGTCAAGAGAACAACAAGCTTTAAAAACACTAGCTTTTTAGCACCCAAACCACCTTTCTGAAGTAAAATGTTATTTTGGAAGCCAGAAACTTGCATCGGCAGAAACTGGGAGTGATTCTGCAGGAGCTGATGTGGAGGCGGTGGCACAAACCTGAAGCCTCCCCTGTGCCTTGCTGAGGTCTGGGCTCAATATCTCTACATTTTGATCAAGTTTGCTGTGGCCATCTTAGTCTCTTGATTAAAACCTCATGTTGCCAGCAGTCCTCTCCTCCTCTCTCCTGAAACAGGAATTTGCAGAGCGACCAGAAGAAGAATTTCCACTGGTTTCCATCTGTCTGGGACCCAAAGCCTTGAAAAGGAAACCCTTTGTCATGGTCTAATCGCCTGTCATTTCAAAGATCCCTTAGATTTATCTAGTTATACCTTTCATTCATAGATCTGAGAGCATTTCATATTTGGTTAGGAGATTTATAATCTACTGTGAAAACTGAGATGTGAGCCTTGTATGGTCATTAAGTGAAACGCGGGGAAAGCCACGGAGCTGAGAAAGTCCCATTCATCTTGTACTAGCTAGCACTAGTTAGAAATAGGTTTAACTGGCTAGTCAGACTAATAATAAAGCTACATATAGAGAAGTCTATATAGCATTTTACACATTTTTTAATGTGTTTTATTTTAAAATTATCAATTCTGATAGTTAAGAAGCCCCTCTATAAATGTATTTGTTAGTACGCTGTATAATTAGCTACACCTAGCTGTAAAGCAAACTGACTTCTGTAGGTTTTCTATCACCTGTAAATCAAGGCTTGTTTTGGTAAATATTCAAATATGACCAAGAAAAATTGCTAGCAGGTAATGTAAAGGCATATTAGGCCACTTCATAATAGTTGGACCAAGTCAGGTCTATCAATTTTAGCTTACTCTTTCTAGCATTTAACCAAGAGTAGCCATCTTACCTTTTTTTAAAAAAAATCTTTCTAGCTCTGAGTCATTCTATTTCCTGAATGCCTCTGCATGACAGAAAATTGAAGAGTAATTTTGCTTTTCCAAAAGAAATATAGACAAACGCTTTAATAAAGACACTCTTTTACTTTGGGGTGTGCTACCCTGCACATTCTGCTTGAAACAGACAAACAGCATGGCTGTAACAGCAGAGAAATCATTATTCGAGATGAGTATTAACTGCAAAACCTGCTCTTGCATTTTATTTTTGAATGCTCTCTCGTTCCAAAAATTAGATCATGAAGGGTAACTAATGAACACAAGCTTGCTTCTGTATTTCTTAACATCGCAGCAGCTTCCAAGCCGATCCCAGCTGTAACTGCATACCTACTGCATGAGTGGTCTGGACACTCTTCATAAATAATTCACACTTTGTCAGCAGATTGTCTTGGCTCCATCACAAAGTTTGGACTGAAAACCCCATTGCAGCACCTAATGAAGCTGAGCGCCCCAGAGAGAGGGAGGACCACGATGGGTGTCATCGCCTAGTGTCATGGTACCTCGCAGCAACTACCCATTAAGGCCAGCCAAAATGAAGAGGCGTGCTTGAGCTTTTAACAGTGGTGTGATCCACGTGTGGGGAGGGCAGGTGAGATGTCTCATCTGCTGCTTGGACCTGATGCCGTTTTCTTTGCTCCTTTGCACAGCAGTACCGTACTCCGAGGGATACCCCTCTGACGGTAAATCACAGCTTTTCTCTTCTGCTGAGCATCCACGTATTCTTCTGCCCAGCGCATCTTCACGGGACATCTTTACTTTGAGATCTGCTTTTATAAGATGAGAAATAGCGGTAAGGGTCAAGGAGAAATATCCCTGTTGGTTGTAGCAACAGTTTGCCTCAGTGTAACAACCTGGCTGGTTTTGCAGCTGATCCCCTAGTTAGTGGCCTATCTCGCATCCTACTCGCTACTTTAGCTCGTACTTCTTATGTGCATAGACATCAAAATGTAATCTGGTATACCTGAGGACAGTTCGATACTGCGGGAGCTCAAGCATTGTACACGGATTACTGACTGCATTGTCTGTTACTGACAGCCTTGTCTATGTAAATGATATTAGGCACTAACGGGGAAAAAAATGTATGAAATTAAAAACTGTGATTATGCTCTTCATCTGTAAAGTAGTTTAAATAGTATCATTCCAGTCTGAATATGTAATTTGGCATTAAAATCTCATAACAGGATTAGCCCATCACTCATAGCCCCTGCAAGAATAATTTTAAAGGGAGTTATTTATGTGGAGAAGCCAAGACACTTGCGCTTTTTACGGGCAGATAATGGAGACTGGAGAATGATTTATGCCAAATGGAAACAATTCCTCATAATTGCATGAAATACTTAATATTCCATCTCCGCCCCCATGAACAGGAAGCTGTCTGGCTTTCAATTTATGGTTAATTTGTAATAATCATATATTAAATCTATCACGTGTTCAGTTGCACTCTGAAATACAATGAAGTCTTTTCCCCTGACAGTCTTCTTCCGAACCCTCCGCCAGCCCTCGCTGTCAGTAGCATTGCTTCCTTTCCTTCCATCACGTGCCTCTAATCCATCAGCCTGTAACCAGGAGTCACACATTTAATTCAGCTGGTATTTGGAAACAAAATCCATGTGTTGCCATCTCTAGCAGAACAAGAATTTCTGCATCCCAGGAGGGGAAAATACGCTTTCTTTGTGTTACAAGCTGGGAAGTAGCAACAGGTCTCGAGCAGGGCGAGGAGGGTTGTTGTTCACAGAATCCGCTGGCAGGATTTCGTTATGATATCAGCGAGGGAGAGGTTGGACGTGGAGCCGAAAGCGCATGCGGGTGTCTCCGGGCTGCTGTGCAGAGTGGCATCCGTCGCCCAGCACGGCTGGGAGCTCCGGCTCTTTAAAAGCACAACTTACTTGAAGATCACTTGGGATCTATTCTGTATCCAGCATCGGTGTCGGAGGAATTTGCCTGGAAATTGGTTTACATTACCGTGGCATGTTCATTTTCTGAAGCTTAAGGATCTTGGCGTGAGCTCTGAATAAAAACCCACAAGCTTTAATTTAGTGGGATGGCTTGAAATCAGGACTCTGCTCTCCAGCAGACCTTGACATTACCCAGCTTCCCCACCATCTCTTCTTACCACCATAATTACAGCCTGAAATGCTGCCAGAGTATGTGTGCCCACGAGGGCAAGGAACTGATTTTGGAGGCTGTAGGAATGTAAATAGTCAGAAATATCAGAGCTGCAAATGCACGGGTTAGATTCGTCATTAGGAAAAAAAAGCACAGGGTGGCAGCGAGGTCTATGGGTTTCTCTTCATAATTTTCATCAGAAGTGGAGGAAGAAAGCAAAAAGCAAAGATTCTTTCAATTAAATCTGAAAATTAAAAGCCCTGGAAGCTATGCTGAAGGAAACAAGTCTGCACTGACCCCAGGATGACATAACAAGCTTCCCGTGCGGGGAATCCCGGTAGATATTCATGCAGGCTCTAAAGAAGACTCTGTATGTTTACTCCAAGCAAACGGAGTATAAGCGTGGAGCCAAGTCTAGAAAAATCCACCATAGATATTTTGTGAGAAGCCTAGTTCCTGCCAACCTACCCACGGAGCTGGGCTGACCCACTGTGCAATGCGGACGTCCCAGCGAAAGAGGGAGACGAGCAGGGATGTTTGCTGGGTGGAAGAGTTCAGCAGCAGGTTTGACCCAGGACAAACAACTAATCCTTTATCCTCAGATGGAGGAAACCCGAAGCTCAAGCAAGGCACCGTCAGGCTGCTCAATGCTTCCCCCAGCTCTTGCAGACTGCTATGGGTCTGGGGCACAAGACCACGCGTTGGGGGGCACAGGTGGGGTGCAGGACAGGGGTTGCATTTTTCCCTTTTCCTCTAACAGTTGCTGATAACATCCTGATCTGATGGACATGACTTCTGGAAGTCAGATAAATCTACATAAACCACCCACAGAGACTGAGGGATTGCTTTGGTTAAGTTTGGGAAGAAAAAGGCAGCTCTGCACAAACATGCATTTATGAACAAATCTTGTATTTCTGAATGAATCCCAGCGCAAAATGACCAGAGTGTTTTAACCCACTGCAAAGAGTAAATATACCAAGTCTCTCCTAAACCTTGATTTTTCTAGGTCAAAGAAATACAGCCTGAAACCTTAAAGGCCATTCCTGAACATTCCTAGGAAAAGCCAGATGTGGAGAATGTACTTGGTCACAGTCAGATGTATACCGTTATCGATGTATAGCGTTATCGATGAATTCTCTGTGAGCCCAAAGACACCAAAAATGTCTGTACTATTTGTCATCCCCCTGTGGAATCTAACTAGGCTGAGAAATATTTTTCTCTCATCTTTCCGTTCTTCCCCAGAAAGACACTTTCCAGACATTTAAGCAGTTTTCGAGGATCACGGCTAGCTGCAGTCCAGGAGTCTCTCCTAATTTTGAAGCGCTGCTTGTTTTTAGAAAATATCTGAAGGAACTGGTTGTTTAAAACCCAATAAATCTTCTTGGTTTGTCTTGGATTAACGAAATACCTGGAAAATAGCTTTGCAAACATCGTTGTGTTTGCAGGCACGCTCTGCCTGCACAGCAAACCGCTGCCCCTTGGCTTTCTCCAGGCTATTTTATAACACAAAGTCTCCTGCAGCCCAGCAGTGGGATGGGGCTTGGAGCAGGACGAGCATTTTATATTGACTTTGCACAGTAATTAGCAAGAGCAAGTATGTCAGTGAGAGTCTTGTTAAAAGGGCACAAGAGATGCAGCTGGACTAAAGAGCTCCGTTACCGAGTACATGCACGTTGCCATCACGTTCCCCGGGAGTCTGGGGGAACGCTTCCCTCCCAGCATGGAAATACTGGAAGAGAATGCCTTGCAATAGGAGTCTGAGCATCACGACTAAAGCACCGGTGTTCTTTCTTTTATTCCTTCAAGCAACTCCTCTCCCCACCTCCCCAGAGACAGGCGAGTGATGCATTTGCAATATTGATTACATGGGACACGCGGCATCATTTGTAATGCCTGAATTCAGGAATCCATCATTATTAATAATAACGTGGTTCAGCACTACACCCACCCCCTGCCATGGTCCTTTTCTCATCCCTCCCTTTGCTGTTGCCCTGGTGGCTTTTCCAGCCGTGGCTGATCCAGGCTACATCCATCTGTTAACGCTATTTCCAAAGGCAGTCGCCCAGCTATGGTCGCTCCTGGGAAGGGAAAAGCTGAACGTGAGTTAGAAATACAGCCGTTGTCAGCAGGCAGTAGTCGTGATGAACGAAAACTTAACTTTTCCCATATGCTCACCCATTCTTTCCAGTTTCGCCATCTTCTGTCCTTTGCATTCATCAACCCTTTCATCCTGCTGCTGTGTTTAAGATGGTGCCTATGGTCAGAAGAGCGCTGGTGTCTCCGAGTTAGCGTAATGGATGTTGACAGTGAATTGAACACTAAAGGGAGAGATTCAGCCCACAGCCACAGCCTGTGCTGGGAGTTTAATGGTTCAAAGAGATCAAGACGGCCTCTGCACAAGGGGAGCATCTGGAAGAAATAATAATCAGAGGTTTCGGCAGCTGGTTAGCACACAGCACTGGTTGGCATGTTCTGAGCAGGTTGGACAGTACACGTGCAGCAGGGTAATGTTAAAATTGCCCACTAATTTTGGACTGCTCTTGTAGATGTTAAAGCAGAAGCTCACTGGCCAACGTGCCTCTCAAGCCACTCAGAAACCTGCTGTCGGGCTTTAGCTCCTCAGGAGGATTTAATAGTAAAGCTTGGAATCAGAGTCAATCCTATTATTTCCTTTATTTGTGTTTTTTTCAAGACATATGCAGAAGCAGTCACTAGAACAAAAGGCAGTATTTATAAATGATGAAAATTGAATTATATAGGCATGCATATGTAGCTAATCATATAATACATTGGGTTTGTATTAATGTGTTGTATGATATTATAGACCAGTACATCTATACTTATGTACAGCATGTATGTGCGTACACACACACGCACACACACACACGTACTTACATGTGGTTTACATATACAAACCATAACTGTATCGTACATCTAACCCTAGCTCTTGTAAGGCAGGTCCAGGCAGAGAGCAGACGGCGAAGGGACGTAGTTAAAACGAGGGCTCGGTGTGGCAATGGGCTCCTCAGCTCTGCATCTCTCAGGCTCAGTCTCTGCAAAATAAAACTCCTGAAGTTTCCTGCTGCCACATCCAGCCCCGTCTTGCTTGTCACCTCTGCCAGCAGAAGGGCTGTCCCGGGAGCTGGGAGGGTGCCCGGGCGCCCAGCGCTCCACCCGGACGGGGCAGGAGGAGCCCTTCCAGCGGCACGCTGGGCAGGACGGTGCTAACTCTCGGATGCATGGGTTCTCCCTGCTGTCTTCTTTCCCCTAAGAATACAGTCACCCCAGTGCACTTTCAGCTTATATTCATGATGAATTAATAGCTTTCTCCTTTTCTTCAACCGCTGAATTTTGTGTGATGTTTCCTTCACCTCCAGCAGCCCGGTGGGGCACCCCAATTTTGCAGTCTGCCTTTCAGATGCTGCCATACGGGAGGTTTGCTGGTGCACAAGGCTTTTCTCTCCCTTAGCTGTGGGTTGATCTTGGGGAGATGTTACCAGCCGTGCGGTGGGGATGCTCGGGGGCTGCATCCTTAGCTACCGCGCCTTAGCTGAGCTCCCTTCGCATTTACAAAGTGATGCTATTTTACACCAGCAGAATATCTGCGTCGTTAAAGTTAAATACCAGCGCAAGTTGTTTGATTTGATCCTACAGGCATTGTCTCGCTGCTGATAGCTGTGATCATGGGCTGCAGATTGCTGTTATTCCCTTCTTGTGGGGAAATCATGTTTCCAATAAGGAAGCCTGATTGATCTTTGCTCCGACACGGTGCATCGGCTGGGTCGTATCCTGCCCAGTGGGCTGTCCCTCAGCCCCGCTGCCTGAGCCTAGGAAAACATCTGAGGGCGTTGCACTGTATTTATTTTCCCCAGCTTTTTCGCAGATGCGCCCAGCCCAAAATGTGATCTCAATTATTTTTGTCATCATCAATGACAGTTGTGATTCATCATCTAGTTTTATTTTCTTGCACATAATAACTTCTATGAAGCAGAAATATACTTCAGCTGCACATCTGTCAGCAAACCATGGTTCCTTAGCCAAGTAAACAAAATAACTTCATTTATTCTTACTAACAAAGACATTTTCTAAAATGTGCTGTAAATATTGAGAAGGAGTTGCGTTGCTGTGTGATCTTTATATGCCTCCCAAATATTTCTGTCGTTATGATCTATACTAGAGAATGGGGTTGAAATACAAGCTACATGCGCCGTTAAAGGAGCAAATAACCGCATCAAAGCCCTTTGTGGATGTACAGGGTAATTGCTCTTCGCACAATTTAGAAGTCCAGCTATCGTAGCTTGACTATAATCGCCGTATATGTACTCAGATAAGTAATATTCATTTTAAAGCGGAAAAGAAGTGATCTAAAAAAGCCCAGTGTGTCGCCTGGGCTGTTTCATACGAGCCGGAGTTTGCGAAGGTCTGGCTGGCCAAGTTCACGTTGTTTTCAGCTAACGCCACGTCCCTTCCCTGCGTGTGCTGAGGTCTCAGGACAGGCACAGCCAAGCCCGAGCAGCTTTTCTCTCCTCCAGCCCATCTTCGGGATGGGACGCGGCACGGTTCTGCTCCAGCGCTTCACACAGTGCTCGAGCCGCAGCACGTGCCCTCACCCACAGGGTTTGGAAGATTTAATATATGGGGACTGGGGGGAAAAAAACCTCAAACAGTAATTGGATTTAAACATGATATTGCAGCAAGAAAGAATAAAACATAAATATTCAAAACCCATGAAACAGTATGCTTAGGTACAAATAAAAATGTCATTTCTCTTTGACCTCTGCATAAATGGCAACAGCATCTCTGCTGTTACAGATCATGAAGCTCTTTGGCTGCAGCAAAGCACCCGGTTTGGATTCAGGCTTTTGCTACAGCCTTTGATCTAGAGTCTGTTCACTGATGCCTGGCCCTTTACGTGTGGTTATTTGTACGTTCTGGGAACACCAGAACCACGTTACAACAATAAGTAATGTAACGCAGTTATTTTTCATTTCTCCTTTCTTTAAATTTGCCACTTACAAACACCATGGCGCTCCACATAGATTATTTAAATCCATTAGCTTCATTCCAAATTCCAATAAAATACAGCCAGTGATCAGGAGCTATATTCTTACAGCACTGTCTTTTTTTATCTTACAGTACAAATACATTTTATAAAATAACTTCCCTCCCTCATATTGTTTAAACCCCAACTCTTACAGCCCAGCAAATCTGAGATGAGGCTGACTTCAAAGGTTCCCATCGTCTGAACCGAAACATAAAATACAGCCAAAGAGCAAAAATACTGACAAATAAATCGGAGGTTGCAAATTTATGGACCATTAGGTTGACATTTTCTCTTTAAATAAAGTGTTGTGCTTGAACAATTTGGAGTGAAGTCAATAACGAGGCACCACCAAGTAAATGCTGGGTCTGTGGCAGCGGGGTCCCGCACAGGTTGCGCCGGGGCGATGCCACCGCCACCCCAGGGACATTGATTTGCCACCGTGCAGCTGAGCGGCGTGGAGGCAGAGGAGCGAAGACTGAGCTGTGTTGCTGCATCCCACCCATCTGCTCCTCAGGGCAGGGCCTGCCCTACAGCACGCTATAGGTTGTGTCCAATGTAAGGGTTTTTTTCTCATGCACAAGTGACTGCGAGAGTTGCCTGAGTTTAAATGTTGTTCTTGTCGAAATTAATTGTGGAGTTAAACAGCAGAGTGTGACCTACTGGGCAGGATTTTTTTTTACTACAGTTGACCAAGTCAATCGACTAAAATATTTTCCAGTGGAAATGAGATTTTTGCTTGTGTAAGCAATTCAGCAAAACCTATTTTCTGCCCAATGGTAATTCTTAATTTTTACAAGCAAAATCAAAATTTGGTTTTGAATGTCAATTAAAATGGGAAGGTTTTCTTTGGGAAACACTGCCCTGATCCATCCTGGGAGCTGGAACTGCTGTTTTTCCCGTGTTCATCCTCCTGGTTTGCTCTCCCCCATCCCACACTGGTGGCTTTTCAGAGAGGAAAGACTGGGGTACCTGGCAGGAGATGCAGTCTGAGCACAAAGCCCAGCACTAAATAATGTGAGAGCAGGGGTGATGGTGAATGTCAGCCCTTTGAAGGTGATTTAGCGATGCCCTGGGTGTTCAGGGGACGAATGAGCCTTTGCAATGGGGCACAGGGACAAGTTAGGACCGGGAGAGATTTTGACAGAGATCGAAGTGTCAGATGGTGCAGGTCTGAAGGGATCAGGCAGAAGACTCTGTAGCCACTTTGAAGCATACAGAGAAGTTAACGGCAAGCACGACAAGAAAATCCACAGGGAAAATCGTCCTTCTCACACCAGAAGAGCGTTGAGTTTGGGGCTGTAAGTGTGGATTGACAATAAAGTATTAAATGGCTTCTCGTTAAATGAGCACTAAACTAGGTAGTGAAAGAGTCAATGATATTTTGAGGAGAAAATGTAAATTATAGCGTCACGTAAAGTAAGTGCCATAATGGCTACCTCCAGCACGGCTCAGCTGAGATTGCACACAGCCTTAGTTCCAGCATTTCCTTCGTTTCGAAGGCTTATTTTTACAATCTTAGTTTAACACATGTTGCATGTATCTGGGATGTGCCTACATTCATATGTGCACAGGCATGAAATATATATGGATTCATTAATGTATAGCTCAATTAACTTTTACATAGTGTTTATGTTCTGGAAATTGGCCCGGTTAATCACCGCACCAAGGAGCGGGGTGAGTCAGTATGTCATGTCTGGCCGTTCTCCTTCTCCATTTTTTTGTCTAAAAAAAAGACAGTGGTACATCTATTGATCATCTTTAATAGATGTCTGTCTCAGCCACTCTTAAATACCCGTGACGGGATCCACAAGCTCTGTATTATTTACTGCCCTACTTCAGTTGTATTATATTTACTATGTTTTTGTCTAAGTATCTAACATAAATCCCTCTTGCTGTGAATTGAACTGATTTCTTCTAGTTTTATTCTTAGCAGACATGGAAAACAGTTGATAACGGTTTTATGTAAAATAACCTATGAGGATTGTTACTGTCTTTTATCTGTCTTCAGCTTTTTGTACTAAGCAAAGTCAATACTTCCCAACTTTCTTCGTACATCTTATTTTAGAAATCTATTATCATTTCTCTGAACCTTTTCCAGTTGTCTGTTGTGTGGATGCAGAATAACAATATCAATACAGATACGACACTCCTCCCAGTACTTGGCAGGCCAAGCTCTTCCGTAAATATTACAGCAATACTCTGCTCGTGCCTGGCTCAAAAGCAGAACTAAGGAGCGGTTGATCTCTGTTGCAAAGCTCACTCCTACTCCCCCGCCAAGATACTCATAGTCGCTTCTGATCTCTTCATCTGGCGTTTGCTGTTGGGTAAGTCTTTGCATCTCAGAAGCAGCCCAGCAGAGGGGGTGCAGATCTCCTTTTTAAAATAGGGTTAAGAGATGATTTGCGTTGAAACGCATTGATGGCTTTTTATTCTTGCACCACCAAAGCTTCACTTTACGAAATAATGCTGGAGCCGTATACATGACCAGATGGTTGCTGTCACCCACACAACGTCACCCGTGTGAACGTTGATGGAAATATTTGCTTTGCTGATACTTGGAAACGGTCCGAGGAGCGGAGGTCCCTCATGAATGTTTAATCAATGCTTAATGGGGCAATATTCTCTTCGACCTCTGATAGTGCTGCTTGAGCAAGAATTGCAAAACTGAGCCTTTGGAGAACAGCCTAGTGACAGGGCAGGTTCTTATTACGTGTCAAAGACATGCAATTTATAAAGCAAGCTGAGAGCAGAGGTGAGCCTGAGGAAGAGAGAGAGATTTTGAACTTTTCCCAGAGGCCAGGAAGTAATTTCAGGTTTGGGATACATTCCTCCCGGAGAAATGCTTGCAGCAACAGAGGGCAGGCTCTCAACTGAAAACAAGTAACTACTAGAAAGAGTGCTCAGGGTTGCGTTTTCCACCTATATGCAGTGATTTGAAGCCTGGCAGAAACTGATACTGTATTAATTATCAAGGGAAATAGCACCTGAACTGGAAAAGAAAACGTTTGGTAGAGTCAAATCAGTTACTATGAGAATACCATGAAAGATAAACAGACCTAGATGGTCCTCTGAATAGATTGGCACACGTCAGTGAAATTATCTACTGGTGCAAACGAAAAGAGACTTTGGGTCATCAGATAAAATATACCCGGAGTTTACCTACATTGACAGAGCCCCTTAATCCCTTGAGATGCTTCCTGGTTAAGCGTGCAGGCTACGAGCTAAATTAACAGTGGGATACATGTGAAATTTGTCCCTTCCTCTTAATGGAGAGTTAAGACTCTTAATGGAGATTAAAAGAGAGTTAAGTGGCCTGGCTGAATAGCTTCTGAAGCTGATGCTTTGGAAAAGGCAAACATGCTATAACATGAAACGCTTTGCTACGAACTACGGCAAGACCCATTTGTGCATTGCAGCTTGAGTCTTTCCTTGTCGTTGCGGTATTTCAGCAGAGCTGGATGTTGGGAAGTCGGGTCCAGCTCTTCCCTTCCACTTGCAGTCGAGCATCAAGAAGCTGAAGACTTCTTCTGCAGGGACCCAATTAAACACAGGGAAATACTTCACCTGGCAGTGAAAATTTTCACCTCCCTGGTTTTGAAGCTGCATTCCTTTGAATGGAGATGATTTAAAATAAACAACAACTTGTCCCACCTTTGGCATTGAACAAAAGGGGATTTAGTGTAAACCAAGCAGTGGGTCCTCAGGCCAAACCAGAACCTGGTGCCAACATCCCTGTCCCCACCTGCCCCAAGAGAGTTCAAAAGCAGCCAAGAAACCGAATGCAGCTTGCAGCATGGATGCTTTCTCTTGCCTTACAGCCAAAGGATGGAAACACATCTCTTAACGTTTTTTTCATAGCAAGGCAGCTGCTGTTGGGCAAATAGAGTTCTCCCCAGGCACCCCGCAGGGTGATCCCCGTGTCCTCCTCACCTCTGAACTCATCACATCGTTGTCCTCCGTCTTACAGAGAGAACCTCAACAAGCCGGCCAGTTTGATCTACCCTTGCCGTACACTTGCTTTGCCCTGACAAGGGTAGTCGCAACATGCATTGCAGGGATGGTTTGCACCCTCGGCAGAGAAAGTAGGGGTGTACTTGCATTTGATATTTGTTTTTGCTTAAAGGTGGACTTTTTGCTCATTATTTATAATGGTTCCTCCATGAAACGGGAATTGCAAGCGTTCTGCCAGCTAGTAATAACATTTTGCAGTTTTATGGCTTCTCTTCTCTGAAGATCTTAAAGGATTTTTAAAACATTAGCTAATTACGTGTGACAACACACCTGTCAGATAGGTAGATGAAAGGATAAAGCAGCAGCAAACTTCCCCCGGTGCTGGAATAGAGCCAGATTTTGCCTGGCTGCTGCCAGCCGGGAAACAGCAGCTCGGGGAGGGGAATGGAGCAGGGTGTCTAACACGGTGGGAAACGTAAATTCCGAAAGATGGAGTTTATGGGAGCTGCAGGGGATTACCCCTGTGGAGATTTATCAGGTGGTCTCTGGCATGTGGCTTTGTGCCATCCTTTAAGTCATATTTGCCACGCTATGTTTTTTGTCCCCCCAACAAAAAGGAAGAAACTAAAGAGACGGGAGCGTGGCATCTCCCAACCCCAGAGGAGGGCTCACAGCTTCAGCTTTCTTTCATAAGGAAAACTCTTATTTTTACCATGCATTGCACAGAAGAGCTGCCTCCACTCATCCCGGCGTGGCTGAGCTAGGTGAGCCTGAAGGATGGCCGAGAGCCTGGGAACTCTCCCCGCCGAGGCTCTGCTCTTGCTGAGCTCCGGTTTGGAAACCTCTGCCAGACCTTTCCTCGTTGCCTTAGGAGAATGACCCTGAATATTACGGAGCAATACCGGCTTCATGGTTCAGCTTCAGGCCCTTTGCTGTGCTAATACAGATTGACTTTGCTTTTCAAAGACACTTCTTAAAGAAGGTGTTGCCCCAGCTTACAAAACCCCAAATAAGCAGTTTGTAGCTCTCTGTAATAAGATGGTCTGAAATACAGAACACCAAACATAGTGAAAACAAAACAGAAATAAAATCCCTACTCCTCACCCATAATCACAAACTGTACCAAAACCCACCCCAACCACTGCTCTGCCCCAGAGTTTGGTTTCCCTCCGCACACAGGCTTTGATTCGACTTCCCCAAAGTACCCCACACCCCCACATACCAGCTCTGCGCTGCGGTCGCCTTGTGGTGGTATATAATTTTTTATTTATCTTATTTGTTGCTGGGACCATAGAAACACAGGAACGGGCAGCCAAGTCCCTGGTTTTGCAGGGTATCGCATCATCCAGCCGCCGTTCTGTGCAGAGTGAGCGAGGTTTTGTCCCCGTATTCTTCCTTCTGGGTAGATGTTCCAAAAGATCATGTCCTGGTGGCTAGAGATGGTTTAACCTCCCATCCAAATGTCTTTGGTCAATTTTTGTCTGTATGTTCTTTGTGCCAACTTGGTTCCCAAATACAAATAGCAATTCTCTGCTGCTCCTGCTCCCTTCCTCGGGTGTCACCTTCCGGATGCTCTTCCTATTTTTATCTGTTGACCTTATGCAAGTTAGAGCTCAGTATTTTCAATGCTCTTAGAGTACCTGCTCGTGATGTTTTGGGAACTTCTAGGCTTTTCTGGAGAGGGCCTGACATGATGTCCCCCGTGAAGCACTCTTGCAGCTTTGCTGTCTTCACACAGCATCTGTGTCCAGCGCTCTGACAGTGATGGTTACGTGCACTGTCCTACAGCAACACTTCAAGCAACATTCAGTTTATTTCCATCATTTACTCTAAAGTTTGCACTGGGTTTTTTTTCCCCATTTGCAAATGTAATCAATTTGTCTGAAAGTCAAACAGATTAATTTACAAGTGCCAAGTCCGTATCCACTCAGAAGTGCACTTTGGATGCCTCATGAGGCCATATTCTAGCACTTGCTGGGTTTCCCGTGCACATTGCATCTGTCATACCATAGGTCCTCCTCCGTGCCCAGGTGTCCAGCATGCCATCGCATTGCAGCTTGCAATCCCATTGCAGCATTGTCATCTCATTCCAGCATCGTCATCTCATTCCAGCATTGCCATCTTATTTGCAGCATTGCTGTCTTTGCAGCATGCCGGCTCATTCCAGTGTTGCTCTCTTATTGCAGCTTGCAATCTCATTGCAGCATTGCCGTCTCAGGCAGCAGACGTGCCGTGCGTGAATCAGGCACCTTTTTTCCATCCTGTCCATTTTCATGGTCTCTGCAGGACCTGTTTTTCTGTAGACATGAGGAAGATTAGGAGGAACTCTTATAAGGAGCGGCTGAGGGAGCTGGGATTGTTTAGCCTGGAGAAGAGGAGGCTGAGGGGAGACCTCATCACCCTCTACAACTACCTGAAAGGAGGTTGTAGCCAGATGGGTGTTTGTCTCTTCTCCCAAGTAATGAGGGATAGGACAAGAGGGAATGGCCTCAAGTTGCCCCAGGGGAGGTTTAGATTGGATATTAGGGAGAATTTCTTCACCAAAAGGGTTGTCAGGCACTGGCACAGGCTGCCCAGGGAAGGGGTTGAGTCACCATCCCTGGACGTATTTAAATAGACCTGTAGATGTGGTGCTTGGGGACATGGTTTAGTGGTGGGCTTCGCCATGTTAGGTAAACAGTTGGACTGGATGATCTTAAAGGTCTTTTCCAAACTAAATGATTTTACGTTTTATGATTCCATGATTATGAGGATGACTTCAGGGAGTCATGAACCTTACCTGGGCCAACAAACCCTACCAGTTGGTTTTGCTGACCAGGGTTGCAGCGAGCACTGCCGAGTGCCCATTCTTGCTATGGATGCTGCCACTCGTGGTGCCCGAGCTCTACCTCTCAGCCTGGGAAGTGTCCCCAAGACAGCCCTGTCCTACAGGAAACCCATGGCGGAGGTGTGAGGGGTAGGGGGCATTGATTGAGCTGGATTGGTTTCATTCAGGGATTTGTTAGATCTCGATGAATTTGCTTCAAATACCAAGCCACTTTTTAAAAATAAAAATAATCACTTTATTCCAGTAGAGCAAATGATTAAAGCCTTGATTACAAGATCAGAAATTAGATTAAGAATAAATCCGAGAAACTAAAAAAAAAACCCCAAAACAAACAAAATTTGAAGGCACTTTGTAATCATCCCTTGTTCTGGCTGTCACGCAGGGTTTCCCTGCAGCCATCTGCAGCGAGGAGCGAGGCAGAGCACAGCCTCTCGCCCGGATTTCTTTGAAGCCTGGCTCAGCCCCGCGGCTCAGCACCGCAGCCCCGGCGTGGTCCCACAGGACGGCCCCAGGAGGCCCAGGCTGGCTGCTCGCAGGGTCCCCGGGGCCGGCACAACCCCTCGCCTCTTCTTCCAGGCAGAATCACCTCTGCCAGCTGCCTGTAGTTCCCTGCCTCCTCCTTCTTCCCACTGGCTGTATAATTTGTTGTACTCCCGAGCTCCGGTTCCGCAGCTTTCTGCAGTGCGTAGCAGACGGGTGAGACGCGTTGCCATCGGTGTGCGAGCCCTGAGTCCATCCTCGTCCCTAATCCCTGCTCAGCTCGTGGCCTTTGGTTTGCTCAGTCCCACGGCTCTGTTTGCTCCGAGACTCAGAGATATTCCCAACCAGCCTACTCCAGTCAAACCAGATGAGCCAGAATGTGTGGAAACCTCTGGTACCTGCTGGGGGGGCCCCGGCCAGCCCGATGGCATCGCGGCAGTCAGCAGCTCCCAGGGGGGCTTTGCTTTCCATCAAAATAGAGCAGGGGGGACTTTGAAGCTGCCAAAGCTCAAAATGCAGTCTTCATTTTAATGAAATTATATCATCTTCTATGCTACATACCATGTTGTATCTTTACTAATGTCTTTTAAAATTCATTTCCCCCGCAGTGTGGGAGCCGCTGACCTCCCCTGCCATATTGCCTCCGGAGATCCAGGAGGGAGCAGGGCGGCGATCCCCGTGAGCTCCTCACGCCCCTGCTCGCCTGGCAAAGCCTCTGGTCCCTCTCGCTGATGTTGTATTTTCAGTCAGTTTAGATGAGCATCATCCACAGTCCCCGTCAGAAAAGT